>NW_025535542.1:0-92999 GCF_020615455.1 Coregonus clupeaformis
GCCCACACACCACCATACACTTGGTCTGCAGTTGTGAGGGTGGTTGGGCATTCTGCCAAATTCTCTAAAACAAAGTTGGAGGCGGCTTATGGTAGAGAAATTACCATTAATGTCACGCCCTGGCTCTGGGGACTATGTTATGTTGAGCCAGGGTGTGTAAGTCTATGTTTAATTTTCTATGTTGGGCTGAGTGACTCCCAATCAGAGGCAACGAGTGTCAGCTAGGTGTCTCTGATTGGGAGCCATATTTAACTGTTTGTCTTGCACTTTGTGTTTTGTGGTTTCTTGTTCCTTTTGGTTGTGTATCGAAGGACTTCACGTTTCGTTCTTTGTTTTGATCGTGTGATCAGTTGAATAAATATAATATGTTCACCCGCAACGCTGCACCTTGGTCCTCTCTGTTCGACGAGCGTGACAGAAGAAACCACCTTAACCAGACCAAGCAGCGTGTTCAGGAGCCATCGCTGGCAGATCTCCGTGGCAACCTCGACTGGATCAAGCAGCGGGACGAGGAGAGAGGATGGACATGGGAGGAGATGATTGCGAGTCTGGCAAGAGGGAGGAGAGACCCCCAGGACATTTTTAGGGGGGGGCTCACGACGTCGGGCCAGCAGGTGTACGGGTTAGAGCGATGCAAGGTGTTGGCAGAGAAGGCCGCCAGGTTAGGGGGGCCACTGGGCACAGAGGAGAGGGAAAGTGTGGAGGCACGGCGAAAGGTACTGGGGTGTGTTACCAGTCCGGTCCGGCCCGTTCCTGATCCCTGCGTGGGGCCAGTTGTGTGTGTCCCCAGTACGGTCCGGCCTGTTCCTGCCATTCCCACCAAGTCAGTGGTGCGCGTCGTCAGCCCGGCCCGGCCTGTTCCTGCCATTCCCACCAAGTCAGTGGTGCGCGTCGTCAGCCCAGCCCGGCCTGTTCCTGCCATTCCCACCAAGTCAGTGGTGTGCGTCGACAGCCCAGCCCGGCCTGTCCCTGCTCCACGCACAAAGCCTACGGTGTGCGTCGACAGCCCAGCCCGGCCCGTTCCTGCTCTCCGCACCAAGTCTGTGGTGCGGGTCGCCAGCCCAGTCCGGCCCATCCAAGCTTCCTGCACCAAGCCAGTGGTGTGCGTCGTCAGTCCGGCACGGCCCGTTCCTGCTCTCCGCACCAAGTCTGTGGTGCTGCGTTGCCAGCCCAGTCCGGCCCATCCAAGCTTCCCGCACCAAGCCAGTGGTGTGCGTCGTCAGCCCTGTCCGGCCCGTTCCTGCTCTCCGCACCAAGTCTGTGGTGCGCGTCGCCAGCCCGGTCCGGCCCGTCCAAGCTCCCCGCACCGGGTCAGTGGTGCGCGTCGTCAGCCCGGTCCGGCTCATTCCTGCTCCCCGCACCAAGTCAGGGGTGCGCTTCGTCAGCCCGGTCCGGCCCGTTCCTTCTTCACGCATCAAGCCAGGGGTGTGCGTCGTCAGTCCAGCACAACCCGTGCCTGGGTCATGTCCGGAGCCGGATCCGCCGCCGAGGCGGAGTGCCCACCCGGTCCCTCCTGTTGTGGTGGTTTGGCGCGGCTGGAGTCCGCGCCTTTGGGGGGGGGTACTGTGACGCCCTGGCTCTGGGGACTATGTTATGTTGAGCCAGGGTGTGTAAGTCTATGTTTAATTTTCTATGTTGGGCTGAGTGACTCCCAATCAGAGGCAACGAGTGTCAGCTGGGTGTCTCTGATTGGGAGCCATATTTAACTGTTTGTCTTGCACTTTGTGTTTTGTGGTTTCTTGTTCCTTTTGGTTGTGTATCGAAGGACTTCACGTTTCGTTCTTTGTTTTAATCGTGTGATCAGTTGAATAAATATAATATGTTCACCCGCAACGCTGCGCCTTGGTCCTCTCTGTTCGACGAGCGTGACATTTAAATGATCTGGCAACAGCTCTGGTGGACATTCCTGCAGTCAGCATGCCAGTTGCATACTCCCTCAAAACTTGAGACATCTGTGGCATTGTCAGTGGTAGAAAAAGCACCCAATTGTCATACTTGAGTAAAAGTAAAGATACCTTAATAGAAAATGACTCAAGTAAAAGTGAAAGTCACCCAGTAAAATACTACTTGAGTAAAAGTCTAAAAGTATTTGGTTTTAAACATACTTAAGTATCAAAAGTAAATGCAGGAATCGTTTCAAATTCCTTATATTATGTAAACCAGACGACACCATTTTATTTTTTAAATTGTATTTATGGATAGCCAGGGGCACACGCCAACACTCAGACATCATTTACAAACTAAATGTGTGTGTCTAAAGGAAAGTAGTGGGCGTGTGGAAAGGAGTGGGTGTGTCTAAAGGAAAGTAGTGGGCGTGTGGAAAGGAGTGGGTGTGTCTAAAGGAAAGTAGTGGGCGTGTGGAAAGGAGTGGGTGTGTCTAATCTAAAGGAAGGTAGGAAAGTAGTAGGCGTGTGGAAAGGTGTGGGTGTGTCTAAAGGAAAGTAGTGGGCGTCTGGAAAGGAGTGGGTGTGTCTAAAGGAAAGTAGTGGGCGTCTGGAAAGGAGTGGGTGTGTCTAAAGGAAAGTAGTGGGCGTCTGGAAAGGAGTGGGTGTGTCTAAAGGAAAGTAGTGGGGCGTGTGGAAAGGAGTGGGTGTGTCTAAAGAAAAGTAGTGGGCGTGTGGAAAGGAGTGGGTGTGTCTAAAGGAAAGTAGTGGGGCGTGTGGAAAGGAGTGGGTGTGTCTAAAGGAAAGTAGTGGGCGTGTGGAAAGGAGTGGGTGTGTCTAAAGGAAAGTAGTGGGCGTGTGGAAAGGAGTGGGTGTGTCTAAAGGAAAGTAGTGGGCGTGTGGAAAGGAGTGGGTGTGTCTAAAGGAAAGTAGTGGGCGTCTGGAAAGGAGTGGGTGTGTCTAAAGGAAAGTAGTGGGCGTCTGGAAAGGAGTGGATGTGTCTAAAGGAATGTAGTGGGCGTCTGGAAAGGAGTGGGTGTGTCTAAAGGAAAGTAGTGGGCGTCTGGAAAGGAGTGGGTGTGTCTAAAGGAAAGTAGTGGGCGTCTGGAAAGGAGTGGGTGTGTCTAATCTAAAGGAAGGTAGAAAAGTAGTAGGCGTGTGGAAAGGTTTGGGTGTGTCTAAAGGAAAGTAGTGGGCGTGTGGAAAGGAGTGGGTGTGTCTAAAGGAAAGTAGTGGGCGTCTGGAAAGGAGTGGGTGTGTCTAAAGGAAAGTAGTGGGCGTCTGGAAAGGAGTGGGTGTGTCTAAAGGAAAGTAGTGGGCATGTGGAAAGGAGTGGGTGTGTCTAAAGCGCTATAGGTTAGATGGTTTTGATTGAGCTGTGTTTTTCTCGTCCATTTCTTACCATGCAACTACTGTATTTTTTCTTATAATGTCATTGATTGGCTAAATGGAAGGCAGTACCCATACAACATGATGATTACATCACCAGTTAGGTACCTAGCCAGTAGCCATATTGCAACATGGTGGACTCCCAGCAAGGGACTAGCTAGCTAGCTAATTCAGCATGTTTTTGATGACATCATTTATGTAAAGATTTGCCAGTGGATATATGTATTGGTAGACTCATTAATTCCTGTTTAGCTATAAACCTTTTTCTGATGTGATGCCATTCTTCGGATTTCATCACTCAATTATCTAAGGTTAACTAATGTCACCCATATAGCTACTAATGTCACACATTGCATTCATCCTAGCTACTGTACTATCAACTGGCTTGCTATATTAGGTAGCTCTAGATGCGAGGGGAAACTTCATATATTTGTATTATCTATAAAGATGATAAAAAGGCCATTAGGTAGCTAGCTAGGTTGAAACTGCTGGGGAATAGCTATCTAGATAGCTAACTCCCACTATCAACTGAGTTCATCAATGTATCTAAGAATATATTTCTAGAAATAAACAATATATGTTCTAGTCATATTTTAAAGATGTAAGCACATAACACCCAGACAGATGTAGAACTTCAATGACCTGAGCATCAGGAAAATCTCCCTGTTCTTCAGGTTTATTCTGGAGTTTATTCAGGAAGGCACACATGTTAGATAAAAATACAGGTAACTAGGGTCTCCTGAGTGGCGCAGCGGTCTAAGGCACTGCATCGCAGTGCTTGAGGCGTAACTTCAGACGCGGGTTCGATCCCAGGCTGTGTCACAACCAGGAGTCCCATAGGGCGGCGCACAATTGGCCCAGCGACATCCCGGGTTAGGGTAGGGTTTGTCCCAGGGGAGCTTTACTTGGCTCATCACGCTCTTGCAACTCCTTGTGGCGGGCTGGGCGCCTGCAGGCTGACTTCAGTCATCAGTTGAACAGTGTTTCCTCCGACACATTGGTATGGCTGGCTTCCGGGTTATGGGCGTTATGAAGCGCTGTTTGGCAGGTCATGTTTCGGAGGACGAATGACTCGACCTTTGCCTGTCCCGAGCCCATTGGGGAGGTGCAGCGATGAGAAAATATCGTAATTGGATCGCAATTGGACATCAAGAAATTGGGGAGAAAAAAGGGGCAAAACTATTTAAACACTTGAGTAAATGAGGGATACGAAGTATATTGAAAGCAGGTGCTTCTACACAGGTGTGGTTCCTGAGTTAATTAAGCAATTAACATCGTATCATGCTTAGGGTCATGCATACAAAATGCTGGGCAGGCCATTTTTTGGCCCCCCATATGATGACAATGCCCCCATCCACAGGGCATGAGTGCCTGAATCGTTTGATGAAAACTATACAAACCATATGCCATGGCCGTCACAGTTACCAGATCTCAACCAAATTGAACACTTATGGGAGATTCTGGAGCGGCTCCTGACACAGCATTTTCCACCACCATCAACAAAACACCAAAGGATGGAATTTCTTGAGGAAGAGTGGTGTCGCTTCCCTCCAATAGAGTTCAGACACTTGTAGAATCTATGCCAAGGTGCATTGAAACTATTCTGCCTCATGGTGGCTCAACGCCCTATTAAAAGACACTATGTTGGTGTTTCCTTTATTTTGGCAATTACATGTAGATCCACACATGTTATTGTCTATATCATGCAGAATTGTCATCTCATTGTTCCTTAGGGAGCTCGTTCTATAATACAGACGTTGGTGATTTCTGTCCCAGGTAGTTGCACAAATCTGGTAACTTTCCCCAAATTCCCTTGTTTTCCAGAAAATCCGGCTGGAAGGTTTCCTGAATCAGGAGGGACTAAACAGTAAATCTGGAATCTTCAAACAGGATTTCTGGAAAACCTGGGGATTATGGGAAAATTTGTGGATTTTTGCAACTCTAGTCCCAGGAGACTGAACTGTGTGCACGTTTTTATTCCTGCCTAGCACAAACATCTCATTCAACTAATCATGGTAGTAACTAATTAGTAACTAATCAAGGCACTACAGAGGGTTGTGCGTACGGCCCAGTACATCACTGGGGCAAAGCTCCCTGCCATCCAGGACCTCTATACCAGGCGGTGTCAGAGGAAGGCCCTCAAAATTGTCAAAGACTCCAGCCACCCTAGTCATAGACTGTTCTCTCTGCTACCGCACGGCAAGCGGTACCGGAGTGCCAAGTCTAGGTCCAAAAGACTTCTCAACAGCTTCTACCCCCAAGCCATAAGACTCCTGAACAGCTAATCATGGCTACCCGGACTATTTGCACTGCCCCCCCACCCCATCCTTTTACGCTGCTGCTACTCTGTTAAGTATTTATGCATAGTCACTTTAACTCTACCCACATGTACATATTACCTCAACTACCTCAACTAGCCGGTGCCCCCGCACATTGACTATGCAACGGTACCCCCCTGTATATATAGCCTCCCTACTGTCACTTTATTTTACTGTATATATAGCCTCCCTACTGTCACTTTATTTTACTTCTGCTCTTTTTTTCTCAACACTTTTTTGTTGTTGTTTTATTCTTACTTTTTTTGTTTAAAATAAATGCACTGTTGGTTAAGGGCTGTAAGTAAGCATTTCACTGTAATGTCTGCACCTGTTGTATTCGGCGCATGTGACCAATAAAATTTGATTTGATTTGATTTGATTTGATCATGGTCTTCCATTTAGACCACAATTAGTTGAGTGAAGTGTTAGTAGAGTGCTGGAACCTGGACACTCCTGTGTAAACTGTGGCTGTCTTGACTACAATTGTCTAAATACAGGTGCCATGTTTTCTTTTGCTAATCCATGCAGGTTTGTCATCTCATAAGGAGTGGAGAAGCCCTATGCACCATAAACCTTAATACTGGAGTAACTTCCTGTCAGAGAAACTGTGATTAGAGGGTTAGACAGGAGGCCCTGGGCCAATGGGAGGTCACGGGTGAGGGCTTGGGGGTCAGAGAGAGTGGGCTAGTATGTTTAACATGGCCCGGTGCCCCGGGTGGGTGGAGTTTGCACATTTTAGACCATTCCATTGGTCCTTATGTGAAATCTCCACCAATCTGGGGCACCGAGCCATGCAAAACGAACTGACCCAGTAAGAGGGGACATTACAGACATGAAGATAGAACTCCCCCAACACTCCTCACATTGAGTTGCTGCATCTGATTTAAAGGCCCCTTATAGTCCTCAATAATCAACAATGTAATACTTATTACAGGTTAACTCTCTTGCTTTCTTTCAAGCACACTCAGTACTTCTATCCATCCCTCTCCAGGTACTAGAGACAGAACATTCCAAGGACCTCCAGAGCCTTCTGACCAATTACCTGCCATCTCTCCAGAGCACAGAGAAGTAGGCTCCATTTGTAATAGTATACTGATGCAACCTCACTAGTGCTGTCTGTGTGATATAGCAGATAATCAAGGTCTTCACTAGTGCTGTCTGTGTAATATAGCAGATAATCAAGGTCTTCACTAGTGCTGTCTGTGTGATATAGCAGATAATCAAGGTCTTCACTAGTGCTGTCTGTGTGATATAGCAGATAATCAAGGTCTTCACTAGTGCTGTCTGTGTGATATAGCAGATAATCAAGGTATTCACTAGTGCTGTCTGTGTAATAAAGCAGATAATCAAGGTCTTCACTAGTGCTGTCTGTGTGATATAGCAGATAATCAAGGTCTTCACTAGTGCTGTCTGTGTGATATAGCAGATAATCAAGGTCTTCACTAGTGCTGTCTGTGTGATATAGCAGATATTCAAGGTCTTCACTAGTGCTGTCTGTGTGATATAGCAGATAATCTAGGCCTTCACTAGTGCTGTCTGTGTGATATAGCAGATAATCAAGGTCTTCACTAGTGCTGTCTGTGTGATATAGCAGATAATTCAGGGTCCCTGGTTGGGTTTATTGTACTTCAGAGCTCATGCTCTCTCCCTCTAAAAGTCTCTCAGACTTGAATAAAAATGTGTTCTTCCCCCTGTCCCCAAGTGAGTCTGCTTGGCCATGGAACTCCAGAGCAGCATATCAAAAAACATGCCACCCTGATGCCAGCTGTCAGCAGGCCGTTCCCTGAGGAAGGATGCAACGGTCAAGGCTTTCAATGGTCACATTTGGGGGATGACTAAATGCAAAATAACTTTTTCATAGCATATTGGTCTTCACATTTTTACTATGGTAATTTAAACAACATGCAGACTTTATCAATCAAGACAACACTTAGAGCTTATAATTCAAAAGTTCAGAAATCATGTCTCATGTCCAGGGTGAATAACACTTTTATTCATGTATATCAGACATGACATGCGTCAACTAAAATATACACTGAATGTACAAAACATTAGGAACACCTGCTCTTTCCATGACAGACTGACCAGGTGAATGCTATGATGTCTTATTGATGTTATCTGTTAAATCCACTTTAAATCAGTGTAGATGAAGGGGAAGAGACAGGTTAAATAAGGATTTTTAAATAAAGATTTTTAAGCCTTGAGACAATTGAGACATGGGTTGTGTATGTGTGCCATTCAGAGGGTGAATGGGCAAGAAAATATTGAAGTGCCTTTGAACGTGGTATGGCCTTTAATGTAAAACAGTGTGTTTTAGTAAATTATTCTGTGACATATTCATATAAATATAGTTTTATTTAAAAATCATACTTTTAAAATGTTTCACTATTTTTATTTTTGTATGAAATTCACTGAGGGGGATGGTCCTCCCCTTCCTCCTCTAAGGAGTTTCCACTGATTGCAGGGAATACTGACTGGAGATGTTCCGCCCTCCAAGGCCCCTGAGCCTGTGTAGGGATGTGATCTGGATTGGACTGTGACTTTTTATGTATTTTTATTTTGTGTAATGTGGGTTTTCCCCCTTTTCCGCAATGGACATTTATTTTTTATCCAGATTACTAACCGAACAGTAGAGGTAGTTAGTCCATCAGTCCAATAGATGTCGGTGTTGCACTGTGGTAGTGGGGGAACAGGAAGTTCCGGGTTGTCGCGACCCATTGTTCAGAATAAAGAATGCGCCAGACCTGTGTTGTCAAGACGACAACTTTGTGTCCGTTTCTATGTATTACTACAGGTATGTAATAGCACGTTTAAACTTTCTAATATCGAAAGAACATGTCATAACATGCTAGTTAACAAATACGTCAAGGTATTCTCCCATTTGGTAAAGTTATTATGTGTTATTTTTGTGTCAAACCGAGTGAGTGAAAGAACGTGATAAAAACTATTTTACAAGTCACATAGCTAGAGATTTGCGATTGGTCTGAGTGAATGTACATAATTTCGTCAATGTAACTTAATAAAGGATCAATTTGAGATTTCTTTGTTCGTTTTACATGTTATTGGTTTTGTGTAAAAATGTATAATCTTACGAGCTGTTAAAATGGCGTCGTCCATTCTGCTGTTCGTTTAAAGTCCACGTAGAAGATAATGGCCCCTATCAGATATTTATGTAGTTGGTGCAGTATATTATTTTACTGTAGTAAATATACATTGGGTGGTCGGGGTTGTCCGAGCCCTGAATGCCGATTGGCTGAAAGCAGTGGTATATCAGACATACACCACAGGAATGAGAAAAACAATATTTTTACTGTTCTACATATGTTGATAACCAGTTTTATAATAGCAATAAGGCGACTCAGGCATTGCATCGTGCCTAACAGCCCTTAGCCGTGGTATATTGGCCATATAACACACCTCCTCGGGCCTTATTACATGAATATTCATGAGTTCTAACTTGGAAAAGCATTTATTAGCTTACAATTAGGGGTGTAACGATTCGTTTTAACAACGATTCGATTTGTATCACGATTCGTGGTTGTCGATACGATTCAAGGACGATATTGGTTCATTTAGAACGATACGATCCGAAACGATTCAGTGACTTGAAATCGATTCAGTAACCTTTTAGCCAAAAATTCAACCAGTGTGACTGAAATAAATACCTGGTAACCAGTTGCATTTTAATGGCTGGCAATAGTCTTGATATTTTTAACAGTGTTTCATGACTCCATGCAGACCATCTGGTATTATGAAACTTACCAAAAGTCTCACAAGTCCGTCTGTTATGGCCTGTGCGGTTCGGTCAGCACCCAATTCAATCAGTCCAATAAAGTCCGAAGTAAACTCTCCGTTGCTGGACACAGACACAATGTAAACTATTTCCTGCTCAGTTTTTGTGATGTCCTCAGATCCATCAAAAAGCATTCAGTAAAGGAACATCCTCAGAATAGGAAGACATGGGACGTGCGTGTTTAGCTTTATGGAAAGAGAAAAATATTAAACAGAGCTTGCCGCTGTTCTTCATTCAGCTTGTCTCGGCGACTGGACATTTATTCTCGGCTAGCTTTTAGCAATGGCTTGCGCCACATTCGTGTGCTCCTTGCTCTTTTCATGTTTGTCAAATAAAGGATGGTTGAAATTCTTTGAGCCTTTATAAAATGCACCTGTTTTGTCTGCTAGATGTGGATTTGAGCGGCAAATCTTGCACCACATTTCAGTGCGCTCATCGTTAGCTTCAAGCCACTTTTCCGAAAAAATTATTTTCTTCGGCTCTGGCTCCAGTTGGCGTTTCTTTGTAGGTGGCGAAACGCCAAAGAATCTGCTTAATGTCTGTTGCTTTTTGGACATCCCTGACAGTAGTTGACAAGCAACATGTCATGTGTAAGGTTAGATGAGAAGATCGGTCAAGTACGCAAAGGCGCGTAGTAACACAAGTGTCATTACGCATTCCTGATTTTTGTCGCGCTTGCGTATCTGCGTACCAGTTATGTGCACCCCTGCATATAAAGTCTGACGTGCTTAAATCCAATGGGTTATTTCCTAGTATCGATAAAATCGATTTATTACATTTTAAAACGATGTTAGATCGATATATGTTGTCCAAAATGCCAACTCGCCGAGCACAGATCGATGTAGTTGGATCATATGAATATAAATCGATACATCGATGTAGTAGATGGATCGTTACACCCCTACTTACAATTGTACAATTTATGCTCCCCTCATATAACCACGAAGACGGCCGGAAAGGAAGTTGTACTATACGTTTTATTTTATTTGGAAAACCTCAAACCCAACTTTTAGAACAATATTAGAGTATTATAAAAATGTATGAGTTTGTAATTTGTGAATGTTTTCTGGGGGTGCTCTAAGTTACTATTAAATGCGTTTCAAGCATTGAGAAATAGCTGCTATATGCCCATTAACGGACTTCAGTGCAGTAGCTCTCAATCCCTTCTCCATATGTAGAGTTTTCAGCCATTACATTTGTCCAATTCAGCCATTACATTTGTCCACATTTGGCTCTGCGTAAACTACAATTCCGATGCTGTCTTTTAACATGGAGAAATGTCAATAATCATCGCATTCACAACCGTATGCTAATATGCCCCTTATCTTTCATGTCAGCCAGAACTAATCTTTCAAATAAAGATGCACTTACTGTTGCAGTTTTACACAGATCCATACACTGTGTGTGCCTCCAGTTGACAAACTACACTTCCTCCCCAGTTAGCTTACACACAGGTATTGGGAGCACGCTAGATAGCTAATTAGCACAGGGCCTATGGCTTCCGTCTGTCTCCCGTGAACAAGTGCTGTAACATGGAGATAGGACCATGTGGGAACACTAACCCTAGGAAGGTGTGTAGTAATTTAACCTTTTTGTGTTTTGAAAATTATATTTAGCTGATATGAAAGTTTCCAAAAACGTACCGCAAGCGATGCGTGTTAATGTTGAGGCTCTTAACAAAACTCCCCCGGTCAGAAGATACTATCGTCAAGAGGCACTAAAGCAGTTAGCATCTATGAATGGGGGAGCAGTGCAGGTGCATGAGAGAGAGACAATTTCACGGTTGCACTACTGTTTTGAAGTTGAATGTAATGTTTATCAGTTTTCTACATGTGTAGCAATATTCAGACACATTCAGTTATTTATATCTTTATCTATAATTGTTACAATGGTGTGAACGGGAAATACAGTTTTTACTCCACTTAATTCCTAAAGAAAAGTTGTACTTTTTACTCCCATACATTTTCCCTGACACCCAAAAGTACTCGTTACATTTCGAATGCTGAGGCAGGACAGCAATATGGTCCAATTCACTCACCTATCAATATCACGCATTGTCACCCCTACTGCCCCTGATCTGGCGGACTCAGTAAACACAAATACTGCGTTTGTAAATCATGTCTGAGTGTTGGAGTGTGGCCCTGGCCGTCCGTGATTTTTATTTTTTTGTTGAGTGAAAAATTACAGTGAAGATAAGGTTATTAAGGAAAATAGCTCATAGTGCTGCCTAAAACAAAACTGAAACATTGTACTAAAGGGTTTTTGAGTCATTTATTCATTTCTGTGAATTTAGGAAATCTACTATAGGTTAAGTGTACTTGCGTTGTGTAATTTGTGTGCACTTGTCTAATATGAATGAATGTTTTGTTGTCAATGTTTAGCTACCTGATCTGTTGAAATTAGGTAATTGAACAAGAAGAAATATAATATATTTTTTGAGGATAAAGAAAGTTCCAGAAATGTCAAGACTGTTGTCTGTTTCTCTATATTACTACAGGCCGACTAGGATTAAGTCTGAGGCCTGTAACATCAACAGTGAGGACAAACCCAGCCTGCCTCTCTCCTTCCACACTGAGTCCAAACCTACAGTCACTGGGTCCTGATTGACAGTCGAGTCCAGTTTGCACAGCAGGTACCAGAGATGGCATCAGTGAAGCTGGAAGACTGCAGTCAAACACTGGAGCTGAATGTCAACATTAAAGATGAAGAAGAGGAGGAGAAGATTGGGAAATCTGTTTCTCATGGTAAGAGCAGGTTCCTTCCAACTTTCCACTGTGCATGAAAAGTTGCAGTAGAACTGTTTAATCATGAACTGTTTCAATGAGAAGGTAGATGTTATTTCATGCTACTGAGACTTGCATGGATGACGCCAGTATAGTCTGTTTTGGAATGGGTGGCCAGTAATAAACTGACCCTGAACATCTAAAACTAAGAGCACTGTATTTGGTACAAATAATTTCCTAAGTTCGAGACCTCAGCTGAATCTGGTAATGAATGGTGTGGCTGTTGAACAAGTTGAGGAGACTAAATTACTTGGCATTACCTTAGATTGTAAACTGTCATGGTCAAAACGTATAGATTCAATGGTTGTAAAGATGGGGAGAGGTCTGTCCGTAATTGATGCTCTGCTGTTTTGACACCACACTCCAAAAAGCAAGTTCTGCAGGCTCTAGATTTGTCTTATCTTGATTATTGTCCAGTCGTGTGGTCGAGTGCTATAAGGAAATACCTAGTTAAGTTAATAAGTATATAGGTTATAGGTTAAGAACTTTTGTGAAAGAGCACAGTTTGAAAGATATGGCATACAGAAGCAAACCGGATGCACATCATGAAAATGATCAGAGAGGTTGAGGAGTAAAAACAAACAAAATAGAACTATTGTAAAATTGACATGTCCATAAAATGTATGTAGTATGTATAAGCTGGAAGTAGAGGCTTAAGCGTTGTTGTTCACTAGTTTACTCCAATTAGGGGTGGGGTTGGAAAGTAAGAAAGGACTTTTTTTTTTTTTTAAAGGATATGTGTATATATATATATATATATACAGTGGGGAAAAAAAGTATTTAGTCAGCCACCAATTGTGCAAGTTCTCCCACTTAAAAAGATGAGAGAGGCCTGTAATTTTCATCATAGGTACACGTCAACTATGACAGACAAATTGAGAAAAGAAAATCCAGAAAATCACATTGTAGGATTTTTTTATGAATTTATTTGCAAATTATGGTGGAAAATAAGTATTTGGTCACCTACAAACAAGCAAGATTTCTGGCTCTCACAGACCTGTAACTTCTTCTTTAAGAGGCTCCTCTGTCCTCCACTCGTTACCTGTATTAATGGCACTTGTTTGAACTTGTTATCAGTATAAAAGACACCTGTCCACAACCTCAAACAGTCACACTCCAAACTCCACTATGGCCAAGACCAAAGAGCTGTCAAAGGACACCAGAAACAAAATTGTAGACCTGCACCAGGCTGGGAAGACTGAATCTGCAATAGGTAAGCAGCTTGGTTTGAAGAAATCAACTGTGGGAGCAATTATTAGGAAATGGAAGACATACAAGACCACTGATAATCTCCCTCGATCTGGGGCTCCACGCAAGATCTCATCCCGTGGGGTCAAAATGATCACAAGAACGGTGAGCAAAAATCCCAGAACCACACGGGGGGACCTAGTGAATGACCTGCAGAGAGCTGGGACCAAAGTAACAAAGCCTACCATCAGTAACACACTTCGCCGCCAGGGACTCAAATCCTGCAGTGCAAGACGTGTCCCCCTGCTTAAGCCAGTACATGTCCAGGCCCATCTGAAGTTTGCTAGAGTGCATTTGGATGATCCAGAAGAGGATTGGGAGAATGTCATATGGTCAGATGAAACCAAAATATAACTTTTTGGTAAAAACTCAACTTGTCGTGTTTGGAGGACAAAGAATGCTGAGTTGCATCCAAAGAACACCATACCTACTGTGAAGCATGGGGGTGGAAACATCATGCTTTGGGGCTGTTTTTCTGCAAAGGGACCAGGAAGACTGATCCGTGTAAAGGAAAGAATGAATGGGGCCATGTATCGTGAGATTTTGAGTGAAAACCTCCTACCATCAGCAAGGGCATTGAAGATGAAACGTGACTGGGTCTTTCAGCATGACAATGATCCCAAACACACCGCCCGGGCAACAAAGGAGTGGCTTCGTAAGAAGCATTTCAATGTCCTGGAGTGGCCTAGCCAGGCTCCAGATCTCAACCCCATAGAAAATCTTTTGAGGGAGTTGAAAGTCCGTGTTGCCCAGCGACATCCCAAAACATCACTGCTCTAGAGGAGATCTGCATGGAGGAATGGGCCAAAATACCAGCAACAGTGTGTGAAAACCTTGTGAAGACTTACAGAAAACGTTTGACCTGTGTCATTGCCAACAAAGGGTATATAACAAAGTATTGAGAAACTTTTGTTATTGACCAAATACTTATTTTCCACCATAATTTGCAAATAAATTCATAAAAAATCCTACAATGTGATTTTCTGGATTTTTTTCCTCAATTTGTCTGTCATAGTTGACGTGTGCCTATGGTGAAAATTACAGGCCTCTCTCATCTTTTTAAGTGGGAGAACTTGCACAATTGGTGACTGACTAAATATTTTTTTTCCCCACTGTATATATACACTACCGTTCAAAAGTTTGGGGTCACTTAGAAATGTCCTTGTTTTCGAAAGAAAAGCAAATTTTTTGTCCATTAAAATAACATCAAATTATTCCGAAATAGAGTGTAGACATTGTTAATGTTGTAAATGGCTATTGTATCTGGAAACGGCTGATTTTTAATGGAATATCTACATAGGCGTACAGAGGCCCATTATCAGCAACCATCAGTCCTGTGTTCCAATAGCACGTTGTGTTTGCTAATCCAAGTTTATCATTTTAAATGAATAATTGATCATTAGAAAACCCTTTTGCAATTATGTTAGCACAGCTGAAAACTGTTGTGCTGATTAAAGAAGCAATAAAAAAGCCACTGGATGGGTTTTCAGTACAGTTGAAACGATTTCTTTTAAGTTTTGTTTTTATTATTTTGAATATTTGTAGCTACTTTTTAAGTAAATACCTGCAGTCAACTTGTGCAATACGTTTATGAGTTAAAGAACATTACGTCACATTATTATGTAGCTTACGGTAGTCCCCAGTCAACGAGAAGAGACCGGAGCCTTGTGAGTAACTCTCTGTCGTGCAGCATGTGCCAGGTGATCTAATTACAGTATGGAATTCACAACTAAATGTTTGCCAGTTAGCTTCTTCCATAATCAAGCATTCACTTGGTAACAGCAGAGAATCTCTCCTGGATCAAGAGCCTTGCTGGATAATATTAGGTTTGTGCGTGCAGCAAACTGTGAGAAGCGTTTGAGTTACATCTATAGTTGAGGTCAGAAACTGTACAAAATGTTTGCAATGCACTCGTTAGCATTTAGTTATCATTCTCTATGATGATTCCTTAGTACTAGTTAGCATTTTGTTAGCATTCTACTTAGTGACGTTTTTTGGGCTTTGAATATTAGTACTATTTAAATAAAGACCTGTAGTCAACTTGTACACTAGGTAATAGATAAAGCACAACGCGTACATAATTTCTCCCATTAGATAATTGTTCATAATGAAACTTTTTCATTATGAAGCGTTCTGTTAGGTTCTGAACAAACAGAGTAAAAACTAAAACGGAATCTAGGAAAAGTTCAAACTAAGTTTATTCACCCAAAGGGTCAAACAGCTGCAAAGACAAAGCATGAATACACAAGCACATATATTTATAACCTCCTACTAGCCGGGGTCAACTCCTTACACATCTAGACAGCCAATACATCTCTGTTGCTAGTCAGGAACTTAATTGGTTCATCTCACTGGTGTAGTCATGGCCCTGCCTGATGCTAGAACCTTCGTGGGCGTGAAAGTGTATGTGTGTGAGATAGGACTGTAGTAGGAGGGTCGTTGTGGTGGGCCCCTCTGGCCCCCCTCCCAGAGGTTTCTACTCACTTCATCTGTTGACATGACCTCGAGCCGGATTCCTTGCTCCTCCCTAGTTCCGCAACTGGCCTGCCATATCAGGAACTGAAACTAGACTGTTGCCCTTTGCCTCCCTCCTTAGTAACATAAGATGAATTCTGCACTTCCCCTTGTCTCCCTCAGTACCTTTCCATGCACCAAGTTCCTATCCATCCTTCATTGACCCCAACATATGCAGTGCCTTCAGAAAGTAGTCCGACCCCTTGACCTTTTCCATATTTTGTTGTGTTACAGCAATATTCTAAAATCGATTGAATTGTTTTTCCCCCCTCATCAATCTACACACAGTACCCCATAATGACAAAGCAAATGCAGGTTTTCAGACATTTTTGCTAAATTATTATAAAAAATGGATTCAGACCCTTTACTCAGTACTTTGTTGAAGAACCTTTGGCAGTGATTACAGCATTGAGTCTTCTTGGGTATGACGCTTCAACCTTGGCACATCTGTATTTGGAGAGATTCTCCCATTCTTCTCTGCAGATCCTCTCAAGCTCTTTCAGGTTGGATGGAGAGCACTGCTGCACAGCTATTTTCAGGTTTCTCCAGAGATGTTGGATCGGGTTGAAGTCTGGCTCTGGTTGGCCCACTCAAGGACATTCAGAGACTTGTCCCGAAGCCACTCCTGCGTTGTATTGGCTGTGTGCTTTGGGTCGTTGTCCTGTTGGAAGGTGAACATTCATCCCAGTCTGAGGTCCTGAGCACTCAGGAGCAGGTTTTCATCTAGTACCTCTCTCTGTACTTTGCTCAGTTCATCTTTGCCTCGATCCTGACTAGTCTCCCAGTCCCTGACACTGATAAACATCCCTACAGCATGATGCTGCCACCACCATGCTTCACCATAAGGATGGTGCCAGGTTTCCTCCAGACGGGGCGCTTGGCATTCAGGCCAAAGAGTTCAATCTTGGTTTCATCCGACCAGAGAATGTTTTTTCTCATGGTCTGAGAGTTTTTAGGTGCCTTTTGGCAAACTCCAACCAGGCAGTCATGTGCCTTTTACTGAAGAGTGGCTTCCGTCTGGTCACTACCATACAGGCCTGATTGCTGGAGTGCTGCAGAGATTGTTGTCCTTCTGGAAGGTTATCCCATCTCCAGAGGAACTCTAGAGCTCTGTCAGTGACCATCGTGTTCTTGGTGTCCTCCCTGACCAAGGCCCTTCTCCCACGATTGCTCAGTTTGGCCGGGCGGCCAGCACTAGGACGACTCTTGGTGATTCCATACTTCTTCCATTTAAGAATGATGGAGGCCACTGTGTTCTTAGGGACCTTCAATACTGCAGACGTTTTTTGGTGCCCTTGCCCAGATCTGTGCCGCGACACAATCCTGTCTCGGGGCTCTACGGACAACTCCTTCGACCTCATGGCTTTGTTTTTACTCTGACATACACTGTCATCTGTGGGACCTTATATAACAGGTGTGTGCCTTTCCAAATCATGTCCAATCAATTGAATTTACCACAGATTGACTCCAGTCAAGTTGTAGAAAGATCTCAAGGATGATGAATGTAAACAGGTTGCACCTGATCTCAATTTCGAAGTCTCATAACAAAGGGTCTGAATACTTATGTAAATATGGTAGTTCTGTTTTATATTTAAAATATTATCAACATTTTCTAAAAAGCTGTTTTCGCTTTGTCATTATGGGGTATTTTGTTTAGATTGCTGAGGATTATTATTTTTTAAATCCCTTTTAGAATAAGGCTGCAACGTAACAAAATGTGGAAAAAGTCAAGGGGGTCTGAATACTTTCCGAATGCACTTGTTAGCAGTTGATGTTATTCTTCAATAACACAGACCCCAAAGCAAATCAGGGGGAGAAAAATATATTTATTCAAAAAAGAACCAATCATTGTTATGCTGGAAAGTAGATTGTAGATGTTTATTCTTCCCTGTCCTCAGCGTTTTCTCCACTGAACAAAGAGACAGGATGTAGTTTATACCCAAGCCTTGCCTGTGGTTGACCAATTAGAATTCCTTGCAATAACATTGGGCCAATGGCCAAATACCAAGTATCCCATTTCAGGCTCAATGTATAGACCATTTGGACCAATGCTAACTTGCCACATGCAGCTATGAGTCCCGGACTGGAACCCCTACATAGATTCTAAACAGATGTTGAACTGAAAAACAACTGTTTCCATTGATCGTTAATTCCCTGTGTTGTATATTTATCTTGGAATACTCTTACACACTGTATATAGGCTACTGTATCAATCATTCATTTGTTCATGTCATCACACAGCATGCAAGTCATTGAAATGCAATGAAGCATTTATGGTTTTAAAATAACAAAGCAATCCTTGAATAATTAGCGTAAACAATAAATAAACAGTTCCATTTCGGAAATTGCATTCACGAATCAATGCAATTGTTTTGGATTTGTTTTGGATGTTTATGGATCATAGCTGTCACCTGGTCAGTCTATGTCATAGAAAGAGTTCATAATGTTTTGTACACTCAGTGCATATCACACCAATTGACTTTTTTAAATGCTGTTCTAACAGGTGACATTGAGACATTCTCTACATCCAAAGAGCAACAGCAGGAAGATCGCAGAGCTAAGAGGTCTCACCACAACACAGGAGAGAATCTGCATTCCTGCACTGACTGTGGGAAGAGCTTCACAACATCACAGGCTCTGACAGTTCATCAGAGAGTGCACACAAGAGAGAAGCCTTACTCCTGCTCTGACTGTGGGGCAAGTTTCTCTCGACTGGACCACTTCAAAACACATGAACGTATACACACAGGAGAGAAGCCTTACTCCTGCTCTGACTGTGGGACAAGTTTCTCTCAGATGGGCAGCTTAAAATCACACCAACGGATACACACAGGAGAGAAGCCTTACTCCTGCTCTGACTGTGGGGCAAGTTTCTCTCGACTGGGCACCTTAAAACAACATGAACATATACATACAGGAGAGAAGCCTTACTCCTGCTCTGACTGTGTAAAATGCTTCACAACATCAACTGATCTAAAAGTTCATCAGAGAACACACACAGGAGAGAAGCCTTACTCCTGCTCTGATTGTGGGAAGAGTTTCTTTCGACTGGGCAACTTAAAAACACATGAACGTATACATACAGGAGAAAAGCCTTACTCCTGCTCTGACTGTGTAAAATGCTTCACAACATCAACTGAGCTAAAAGTTCATCAGAGAACACACACAGGAGAGAAGCCTTACTTCTGCTCTGATTGTGGGAAGAGTTTATTTCGACTGAGCAACTTAAAAACACATGAACGTATACATACAGGAGAAAAGCCTTACTCCTGCTCTGACTGTGTAAAATGCTTCACAACATCAACTGACCTAAAAGTTCATCAGAGAACACACACAGGAGAGAAGCCTTACTCCTGCTCTGATTGTGGGAAGAGTTTCTCTCGACTGGGCAACTTAAAAACACATGAACGTATACACACAGGAGAGAAGCCTTACTCCTGCTCTGAATGTGGGGCAAGTTTCTCTCAACTCGGCACCAGAAAACAACATGAATGTATACACACAGGAGAGAAGCCGTACTCCTGCTCTGACTGCGGAAAGATTTTCTCTCGACTGGGCCACTTAAAAACACATGAACGTATACACACAGGAGAGAAGCTTTACTCCTGCTCTGACTGTGGGGCAAGTTTCTCTCAACTGGGCACCTTAAAACAACATGAACCTATACATACATGGTCCTCTGTAGCTCAATTGGTAGAGCATGGCGCTTGTAACGCCAGGGTAGTGGGTTCGATCCCCGGGACCACCCATACGTAAAAATGTATGCACGCATGACTGTAAGTCGCTTTGGATAAAAGCGTCTGCTAAATGGCATATTATTATTATTATACATACAGGAGAAAAGCCTTACTCCTGCTCTGACTGTGTAAAATGCTTCACAAGATCACCTGAGCTAATAGTTCATCAGAGAACACACACAGGAGAGAAGCCTTCCTTCTGCTCTTAATATGATTGGGCAACGTAAAAATACACCAACGGTTACACACCGCGCTGACTGTGAGATGAGATTGGGCAATTTAAAAAGACACCAACGTATACAAAAGAAATGGTAGTGGATTGGATCAAATGAAGAAAGCATAGAACACTATTGTAATCCTATTGTTTCTCACTGTGAGATAACTGTGCAGAGGAAATGGAACGTTGTAGAATGTTAGCATATCTTTGCTTTACTGATCAGTGTTCACCTTGTCAGTTTTGCTGTGCTTAGATAGCTTCTACTGTAAAGATATTGAGATTACTTTGGATTTGCCCTTAGGGTTGAATATACACCAACTCCTGAGTGGCACAATGGTCTAAGGCACTGCATCGCAGTGCTAACTGTGCCACTAGAGATCCTGGTTCGAATCCAGGCTCTGTCGCAGCCGGCCGCGACCGGGAGACTAATGGGCGGCGCGCAATTGGCCCAGCGTCGTCCAGGGTAGGGGAGGGAATGGCCGGCAGGGATGTAGCTCAGTTGATAGAACATGGCGTTTGCAACGCCAGGGTTGTGGGTTCGATTCCCACGGGGGGCCAGTATAAAAAAAATATGTATTCACTAACTGTAATTCGCTCTGGATAAGAGCGTCTGCTAAATGACTAAAATGTAATGTAAAATGAATATCCTCTTTGAGGTGTCTCACAATGGAGTCTGATGGTTGACTGGGTGGTACTGCTTCCCTCTGAGTTTTCTGTGGGAATGAGCTATTAGACACAACATACACAGTATACAAAACATTAAGGACACCTGCTCTTTCCATGACAGACTGACAAGGTGAACCCAGGTGAAAGCTATGATCCTTAATGATGTAGTTTTTGTTTATTTATGTCAGGTTTGATGTGTATGCGGAAAACGAAGTCAAGCGCAGGACACCGAGCTCCTGGCAGACGTACTTTACTAAACACCGTAATGAAAGTACAAAAACAAAAACCTCCAAACAGGGAGGGACAACACTAGCATACAACAGTACTGCCGACCTAACGGAGAACAATCACACACAACAAACAAATGAGAGACAGGGGGTTTTAAAGGGAATAAAATCAACACTAATGGGACACAGGTGGAAACAATACAGACCAAACAAGACAAACACCGAAACATAGATCGGTAGCAGCTAGTACTCCGGGGACGATGAACGCCGAAGCCTGCCCGAGCAAGGAGGAGGAGCAGCCTCGGCTGAATCCGTGACAATTCATTATGGATCACCATTAGCTTTCAGCAAAAAACAGGAAACTGTGGTTGCAGGGGCTAAGGAATGAAAACACTGGACACTGGAGAATTTGAATGAATCCCGATTCCTGCTGTTTTACGCTGATGGGACAACTAGGGTATGGAGAAAACCACGAGTATATGCAACCATGCCGTGTGTCAGCATTGCAGGCTGGTGGTGCTGATGTGGGGTGTGATTTCATGGCACACATTTGGCCCCTTGATGAAAGTGAATTTGAATGCCACAGGATATCTAAACATCATTGCCAATCAGGTGCATCCCTTCATGGCAGCAGTGTATCCATCTGCAAACATATTTATTTCAGCAGGATTATGCCCCATGCAACAAGGCTTGTCCAGGAATGGTTCCAAGAACATGACACTGTAGTGACCAAAAGAACATGATAGTACCATGGTATTTATTTCATGGTACTACCATGTCAGGAACACACCATGGTAGTTGCACCAGTACAATGGTATTTTCCTGACATGGTAGTACCATGGTATTCTTTAGAAACATAGAGAGAAGATACGGCCAGATCTGTCATAACAGCCCGGAAGTAAAGCCAGATTGAATTTACAATATACGGGGGTTGGCAACTAGGTTTGGCCTCCAGTCAATGTGTTGCTGAGCTTGTAGCTAGTCTGCGGGCCAGAACATAATTAGCCTATTAACAAATAGCCTATAGCTGCCCAATTCATAGTCCTACACAGTGTAGCTACACTACACATTTAACACGTGGTTAGTGGGCTAATCAATTCAATAACCATAACATAATAATGTCCATCTGATTACAGTGGTAAAATCACCAATGTCTATATTAATAGTCCAACTGATCTATTCAAATATATTTATCATATTTCTCCAGTATCAAACCAGTGTGTCTTGTTTGCAACGAAACTGTCGCTGTTTGGGAAGAGTTCAATCTGAGATGTTATTATGAATCTAAGCATGGTACTTTCAGAAGTAGATTCAGAAGTCTGACGCAGAAAGGAAGGTAGGCCTAAGGAGTGAACACCCTGTGTGTTTTACAGTGGCCATTTTATTATGTACATATTTTATTATTATTGAACCTTTATTTAACTAGGCAGTTCTTATCGAATTACACAAATCCACAAGGAGTCAGTAGAAACCATACTTGTTTAAGCAAGTCAGCCATTTCAGCTATGTTTTTTTAAGGCAGTAAATGAGGCTGAATAAACTTTTTCGCTGCCAGACTGAGCTCCGGTGGCTGATAGCCAGGTGTAGCAGTGGTAAGGATTCACTCTATGGTGTTGAAAGGAAAGCTCAAACTTTATGCTGGACTAACAATAATTATGTTACAAATGGTTTAAGCGTTCCGATATTGTCACTAATCTGGATTTAGACTGTCTGCTACTTCAGGTCTAAATAGGGGTATAATCTATACCTTGTGACAATGTAGGACTACTGAAACCATTGTAAGACAGACTTTTTGTTAACCTTTAAGGCGTCAGCATGTTTCCCAGCCGAAACAGTTCGGAAGAGTTTGTGCATATATTATGACTTTTTGTTTTTGTTTTGGACTTTTGGTAAGGTTTTTTTTCAGCTGTTCTGGCACACAACATTTTTTCCTCGAGTCAAGCCGAAGTCTGTAGCCGAAGGGGAAGGGGGTTATTGGTCAACAGTAGGTATTCTTCATTAATGTCTTTGTTAAAGTATTTCTCAGTTAAAAATCTGAATGAAAACGACTCGTCTCTCATTTAATGACAAACATCTTAGTTAAATGTAAAATTGCACGACTAAGATCTCCTCGGCAAAAACATCAACATTAAAGACGGAATTCTTGAGTTTTCTGACTATTTTGAGGAAGTGGCTATAGACCCTTTTCCAGTACATGACACACTGACGTCACAAACAGATGCGTGCGACTCTTGGCGGCAGTAGTCTAGATTTACATTTTTATTACTTCTAAACAAAATAACTTTTTTGGGTTCTCATACACTTACAATTATGTTTTGATTCTTGCTTGAACAGTCGCTATGATTATATTTGGTTGTGATCTTTGCAAAATACATTCGATGCAGCAGTTGTTAGCTAGAATGCTAACAATGATTGATATAGGCTATAGCAAAAGCTAGCCAAAGAGCCATTTTACTGGTTGAAGTGTTTTTTAAGTATAATGCAGTTGATTTGTGATGATGCCACAAACATTATATTAAGCAGGGCATTCATACGAGCCTTAAAATCCAATTATAATCCAAAGTAGTGTGTAATGCACTCATAAGCAACATGTAAATAGAGGCTTTTTTTGCTGGCGTTCTATAAGAACTCCCCCTTGTTCTGCCACCAACTCGCGCCCATCCCCCTCTTGCAGCTATGTTTGTTAACACAGAAAGGGGTCTATGGCGTCTCAAAATGGACAAACCGTACTACTGCCGTTTTTTCTCGTTTTTCAAGCAACGGTCTTTAAGGGAATATGCAAGCACAGTGTCTGCAACACCACTAAGCAAGGGGCACCACCAAGCAAGCGGCACCATGAAGACCAAGGAGCTCTCCAAACAGGTCAGCGACAAAGTTGTGGAAAAGTACAGATCAGTGTTGGGTTCTAAAAAAATATCAGAAACTTTGAAAATTCCACGGAGCACCGTTAAATCCATTATTAAAAAATGCAAAGAATATGGCACCACACCAAACTGTCAAGAGAGGGCCACCCACCAAAACTCACGGACCAGGCAAGGAGGGCATTAATCAGAGAGGCTGAATAGTTATGCACGCTCAAGTTCTGTTTTTTTTTCTTGTTTCTTGTTTGTTTCACAAAAACATTTTTTTTTCATCTTCAAAGTGGTAGGCATGTCGTGCAAATCAAATGATACAAACCCCCCCAAAATCCATTTTAATTCCAGGTTGTAAGGCAATAAAATAAGAAAAATGCCAAGGGGGGTGAATACTTTCACAAGCCACTGAATGTAAGATTACTTGGTTTGTATTCAGGGGACTAGGTATGTTTTAGTAGTGGTTTGTTTGCAGCAATTCAACCATGAAGTTCTGATTCACGCAGTCTCCTCTGAACAGTTGATGTTGAGATGTGTCTGTTACTTGAACTCTGTGAAGCATTTATTGGGGCTTCAATTTCTGAGGCTGGTAACTCTAATGAACTTATCCTCTGCAGCAGAGGTAACTCTGGGTCTTACTTTCCTGTGGCGGTCCTCATGAGGGCCAGTTTCATCATAACGCTTGATGGTTTTTGCGACTGCACTTGAAGAAACTTTAATAGAACTTCACATTTTCCGGATTGACTGACCTTCATGTCTTAAAGTAATGGACTGTCGTTTCTCTTTGATTATTTTGTTATGATTTAACTGGATAAGAACCCAAATGCAGACAAGTACACCAAGCCAGAGAAGTTTTAACAGGTTTATTTACAATGTTCAAAGTCCAGGTTTCCAAATATATGGGAAGAGCAAGTCCAGGTACAGGGAGGGTAACAGATCCAGATCAGGGCAGGTGTGGTACCGTAATGTCCTAGTGTCCGTGGTGAGTCCAAAAGAGAGGTCCGGTAATGGAGAGCAGGATGGTGGTGGCAGGAGTGAAGCGGAGGCAGGAGTCAGGTTCCAAATATCTGTGGCACAGGAGAAAAAGTAAATAGAACAGACCAAAAACACAAAGAGCAAAAATAACCAGGTTGAGTCGGCAGCGAGACTAACATGGTCGTCTTGACTATGATCTGACGATGAGTGGTAAGTTTGACCGGGTCTTAAAGGCTGAGGTGATATGGTGAATGAGCTGCAGCTGGAACCCTGACTCCCGCACACCAGACTTCACTCCTGCAATCAAGGACAGACAGAGGGGAGGGAGAGAGCAGAGAGAGCTACCTATCAGCAGTAGGCCTAACAGTACCCCCCCTCTACGGACGCCACCTGGCGGCCGACGGGGTTTATCGGGATGTAACCTATGAAACTCTCGGACCAGATCAGGATCCACAATGAAGCTCCTGGGCACCCAGGAACGTTCCTCGGGACCACAACCCTCCCAATCCACCAGGTACTGGAAACCACGACCTCGGCGGCGAACATCCAGAAGTCGCCGGACAGTGTAGACCGGACCCCCACCCACGATCTTGGGCGGAGGAGGGGGACGAGAGGGCGGGCACAAAGGGCTAACCGACACAGGCTTAATCTGGGAAACATGAAAGGTGGAATGAACCCGTAGGGAGGCAGGAAGCTGTAGCTTAACCGCGCAGGGGTTAACAATAGACAGTATCTTGAACGGTCCTATAAAACGAGGCGCCATCTTCTTAGACTCCACCTTCAATGGAAGGTCCCGTGACTTCAGCCATACCTCTTGACCAGGAGAGTAACCGGGAGCCTGGGACCGGTGACGGTTGGCTTGCCTCTGCATGTACGCCGAAGCTCGGGACAGAGCTACCCTGGCCTTCCTCCAGACCTTGAAGCAGCGGCGCATGTGGGACTGCACCGAGGGTACCGCAAGTTCCCTCTCTTGGGAAGGGAACAGGGGAGGTTGATAACCCAGAGCACACAGAAAAGGAGACAAACCAGAGGAAGCGTTAGTCAAGGTGTTATGAGCATATTCCACCCAGGGGAGCATGGAGCTCCATGACCCAGGGTTAGACCCAGTGACACAGCGAAGAGCGGTCTCCATCTCCTGGTTCGCTCTCTCGGCTTGCCCGTTGGTCTGGGGTGATATCCAGAGGACAGGCTGGATGTAATGCCCAAAGCTTTACAGAAAGCTTTCCACACCTGGGAGACAAACTGGGGACCCCTGTCAGAGACAATATCCGTGGGTAGACCATGAGAGCGGAACACATGTTCAACCAAAATATCAGCCGTCTCTCTGGCAGTGGGCAGTTTAGGTAGGGCCAAAAATGAGCGAACTTAGAAAACGATCAATCACCGTAAGAATGACAGTCTTACCAGATGAGGGGGAAGTCCAGTGACAAAATCCATAGCGATATGCGACCAGGGCCGGCTGGGTATAGGTAGAGGTCGTAGATGACCAGCGCTGGCCTGGGTGGAGTTTTTACTTCGTGCACATACCGTACAAGCAGCAATGAAGGCTCGAGTGTCCGCCTCCATCGTGGCCCACCAGAACTTCCGTCGCACAAAGTCAAGGGTCCGCGAAACTCCAGGGTGACAGGTAAGGGGAGACGAGTGAGCCCACTGAAGTACCTGGGAGCGAGCAGACTCAGGGACAAACATCCGGTTAGGAGGACCCCTCCCAGGGTCAGCTTGATGATGTTGAGCCTGTCTAACAATCCCCTCGATGTCACATGTGATGACTGCAATACTGCAGGTAGGAGGCAAAATGGGTTCAGGGTTACTACCAGTATCAACAGCCGAATGAACACGAGACAGGGCGTCAGGCTTGACGTTGCGTGACCCAGGACGGTAAGACAGAGAAAAATTGAATCTCCCAAAAAATAGTGCCCACCTGGCTTGACGGGGTTGAGCTGCTTCGCTGACTGGAGGTAAGCCAGATTCTTATGATCCGTCCAAACGATGAAGGGTTGTTCCGCCCCCTCCAACCAATGTCGCCACTCCTCGAGAGCCAGCTTAACGGCGAGCAGTTCACGATTTCCAACATCATAATTCCTCTCTGCCTGAGAAAGTTTCCTTGAGAGAAAAGCACAGGGATGCAGTTTGTTATCTTCAGGAGAACGTTGTGACAACACTGCACCTACCCCAGTGTCGGATGCATCCACCTCCACGACAAACTGGCGGTCGGGGTCGGCTGCATCAGAATGGGAGCCGAGGCGAAGCGATGTTTCAGTTCTTCGAACGCTGATTCGGCCCCCTTCATTCCAAGCGAACGGTCGTGAGATGGAGGTGAGAGCGGTGAGTGGCGCCGCAATGCGGCTGTAGTCCTTGATGAACCTCCTATAGAAGTTCGCAAACCCCAGGAATCGTTGAAGTTGTTTGCGGGTAGAGGGAGCTGGCCAGTCCGTGACAGCAGAGATCTTAGCTGGGTCCATCCGCAGCTCCCCTGAGCTATGATGTAACCCAAAAAAGAGGTCTCAGACACATGAAATTCACATTTCTCCATCTTCACAAACAGTTTGTTCTCCAACAACCTTTGCAACACCTGGCGCACATGCAGTTCATGTTCCTGGGAGGACTCTGAGAAAATCAAGATATCATCCAGATAGACAAAAACAAACCGATTCAACATGTCCCGAAGGACATCATTGACTAGTGCCTGAAAAACAGCAGGGGCATTAGACAACCCAAAAGGCATAACCCGATACTCAAAATGTCCCAAGGGTGTGTTGAAGGCAGTCTTCCATTCATCACCCTTACGAATGCGCACCAGGTGATACGCATTTCGTAGATCCAGTTTCGTAAAGATGGTAGCACCATGAAGGAGGGGAAAAGCAGAATTAATCAAAGGCAGAGAATACTTGTTCTTAATGGTGATGTTGTTAAGTCCACGGTAATCAATACAGGGTCTGAGGGTCTTATCCTTCTTAGCAACAAAAAAATAATCCCGCTCCTACAGGTGACGAGGAAGGACGCATAATACCTGCCGCCAAGGAGTCCCGAATGTAGTTCTCCATAGCCTCCGTCTCCGGCCGGGAGAGATTGTACAGGCGACTGCTGGGGGAGCGGGGCTCCTGGCTGGAGGTCAATGGCGCAGTCGTAAGGCCGGTGAGGAGGAAGAGAAGTAGCTCTGTGTTTGCAGAAAACGGATGCCAGGTCATGATACACGCCAGGAACAGCAGAAAGATCCATGTACTCCAGTGGAGGTTGAGGCACAGTACTGGCAGGAGTCTGAGCAGAACACAAACAATTCACATGACAAAATGTGCTCCATGAAACAATGCTGAATCAATGTGTGGATTGTGTTTTATGAGCCAGGGGATACCAAGGACCAGGGGGAGTCTGTGGGCAGTCGATAATATGGAATTGAATGTTCTCCTGATGATTTCCCGACACTCTAAGACAAACAGGAACAGTCTGATGGGTAATGCGGGTCAACAATTGTCCATTTAGACCCTTAGCCTGCAGCGGACAGTCCATAGGAACAGTCTCCAAATCCATTTGTTGAGCCCACTCTCTATCCAAAAAGCTTTCGTCGGCACCAGAGTCAATCAGCGCACTAACAGAGAAATTCTGGGACTGCCACTGGAGGGATGCCTGGAGCAGAATGCGGGGAGAAGAGGAAGAATCCGCTGCTCGGCTCACCAAAACTTCTCCCATTAATGATGAGCCGGCCATTTTCCCCGGACGAACTGGGCAGGAAGGAACGAAATGACCAGCTTCTCCACAATACAGGCAGACCCGAGCCTGAATACGACGTGCACGCTCCTCTGAGGACAACCGTGCACGACCCACCTCCATGGCTTCGGGTTCAGTGCTCCTCGTATCGACTCGGGAAGACACGGCTCTCTCCGTAGGGACGATGCAGGGAGGAGTTTGTTGATGACAGACAGGTTGCTTGGAACTAACACTCCTCTCCCGGCGGCGCTCCCGAATCCGATTATCCAACCTGATAGTGAGTGAAATAAGATTATCCAGCGTAGGCGATTCATCATATGACACCAATTCATCTTTTAAGGTCTCAGACAAAGCATTGATGAACACTCCTTGTAATGCCTCGTCATTCCAACCACTCACTGCTGCTAAAGTCCGAAACTCCACTGCCATCTCCGCCACACTACGAGCCCCCTGCCGAAGAGAAAACAGCCGTTTCGCAGCCTCCTTGCCTCGTACGGGGTGGTCAAAAACCTTCCTCATCTCCGTGGTGAAGGCAACGTAAGCGTTGCAAATGTCCGACTGACTCTCCCAGACCACGGATCCCCAGGCACGAGCGGAACCGCTAGTAGAGTTGATAAGGTAGGCAATACGGGCTCTTTCTGAGGCGTAGGTGAGGGGCTGTTGTTCAAACACTAACGAGCATTGAGTCAAAAAAATCGCCACAGGTTCCCATGTTCCCGTCATAGCGCTCTGGAGCAGGAACAAAAGGCTCTCTGATCTGGGCTGAAGGGGTAGTAAGGGCAGATACTTGATTGGAGAGTAATTGAACCTGATTAAGCAGCACCTGACTGTCCTCAGCAATCGTTTTAAACAGGGTATCATGTTGGCCAAGTAAAATGCCCTGATTGGCTATGGCAGTCCAAATTTGAGTGCACTCTGGGGTGGTATCCGAGCTACTGTCTGCTGGGTTCATGTTGGTCAGATCATACTGTTATGATTTAACTGGATAAGAACCCAAATGCAGACAAGTACACCAAGCCAGAGAAGTTTTAACAGGTTTATTTACAATGTTCAAAGTCCAGGTTTCCAAATATATGGGAAGAGCAAGTCCAGGTACAGGGAGGGTAACAGATCCAGATCAGGGCAGGTGTGGTACCGTAATGTCCTAGTGTCCGTGGTGAGTCCAAAAGAGAGGTCCGGTAATGGAGAGCAGGATGGTGGTGGCAGGAGTGAAGCGGAGGCAGGAGTCAGGTTCCAAATATCTGTGGCACAGGAGAAAAAGTAAATAGAACAGACCAAAAACACAAAGAGCAAAAATAACCAGGTTGAGTCGGCAGCGAGACTAACATGGTCGTCTTGACTATGATCTGACGATGAGTGGTAAGTTTGACCGGGTCTTAAAGGCTGAGGTGATATGGTGAATGAGCTGCAGCTGGAACCCTGACTCCCGCACACCAGACTTCACTCCTGCAATCAAGGACAGACAGAGGGGAGGGAGAGAGCAGAGAGAGCTACCTATCAGCAGTAGGCCTAACATATTTGAGCTGTTCTTGCCATAATATGGACTTGGTCTTTCACCAAAGAGGACTATCTTCTGTATACCACTCCTACCTTGTCACAACACAACTGATTGGCTCAAACATATAAAAAGGCAAGAAATTCCACAAATTAACTTTTAACAAGGCACACCTGTTAATTGAAATTCAATATTGTGCAAAGCTGTCATCAAGGCAAAGGGTGGCTACTTTGTAGAATCTCAAATATTAAATATATTTTGATTTGTTTAACACTTTTTTGATTACTACATGATTACATATGTGTTATTTCATAGTTTTGATGTCTTCACTATTATTCTACAATGTAGAAAATTGTAAAAAAAAAAAAAAAAAACTGAATGAGTAGGTGTGTCCAAACATTTGACTGGTACTGTATATATATATAAAAAGCATTATCAATATTTCAAATAAATTATCAACACAGTAATAAATGGCTAGAAAAACTCATTCATAATATAATATAAATCTAGAGGTATAAATACATTGTTCCTTTTGATAGTGGTAAATTGTAATGATTACTATTATTAACATAATATTAAATAATTCAACCTTTCCAAATGATTGCCTACAACAGAATTCACATCCACTTGAGAAATAATAAAACAGTAGATAAACTGACTGAATATCTGAAGGATATTTTTGTACTTTTAAGTAAGGTGAGTATTGGCAAAGTGTGACACTTTCTGAAAATTGTCTTTCCTTGAACACCTTCCAGAATCATCCCATTGTCTTAACCCCTAACATGATACCATTCTAAACACTATGAACTAAAAAATTAATAAATATTAAACACAGGATCAAAGACTCTTCTTAAAACACTAATTGTTCTGAGATCATTGAAATAGTCCAGGTAATCCATTTTCTCTCATTGCCAAGGTCAACCTGGGGGCCAACATCCATTAATCTGAAGTTAAACCTGCCTCTGGCCAGGTTTAATTTAAGCCTTCACTTAGATCCAGTGGCGAACTGTGACTATAGGACCAAGGCCTTCAGAGGGACCAAAAATCTACCAATACGTTGAATCAAAAAAAAATTCATGAAAATAACAGAAAACATAGCATCACTTAATACGCCAGACATTATATATTCTGTAGTCGGCCCATTCTAGTTCTAGTGAAGGAGGAGCAATGCTTTTTGATGACATTATGAATGAATCAAACAGGCCGCGCTTCGGGCTGCCGCGGACACAGACAGAACCCGCATGGGACACAACATGACACATAGAATTTTGAAGATGGCGCCGACAGATATGGCAGCTCTGCTTCTAGCTCCTAAGCAACTTTGCAGTATTTTGTGTTTTTTGTGTGTTATTTCTTACATTATTTGGCCAGAATTGTTTTTGTGTTATTACATTACAGCCGGAAATAACTTTTGGATATCAGAGCGGCAGGAACTCACCTGCCATCACTAGCCGGCTTCCACCCGGTTACGCAACCCTGTAGCTTAGAGGCTACTGCCCTACATATATAGACTTGGAATCAATGGCCACTTTAATAATGGAACACTAGTCACTTTAATAATGTTTACATATTTTTGCTTTACTCATCTCATATGTATATACTGTATTCTATTCTACTGTATTTTATTTTATGCCACTCCGACCTTGCTCATCCTAATATTTATATATTTCTTCAATCCATTCTTTTACTTTTAGATTTGAGTGTATTGTGTGTATTGTTGTGAATTGTTAGATATTACTGCACTGTTGGCGCTAGAAACACAAGCATTTCGCTACACCCGCAATAGCATCTGCTAAATATGTATATGTGACCAATACAATTTGATTTGAACATAATGCACTGTTTGCACAGCTTATGGTAGCCAGCACCATTATCACACTATCACCAATAGAGACAACAACAGTGTCACATCAAATGTGAAAGGCTTGTGGTGCTGAAAGGACAGCAACCGTAATACCTGTGCGCTCCATGGCGCTGAAGGAGAGCCAGTTTTGGTCAAACACAGAGACAGGGCTGATAGCCAGGAGACAGCAGTCTCACACAGCAGGAGAAAAATGATTTATTCTCGGGATGGAACATTTGTAAAACACAGGGGAAATATTAAACCCTGATGCGCATACCAGTTGAATAATAATCAACGCAAATAATATGAACAATAAAAATAGCCTGTCTTTATTTTATATGTCTGTAGAGCCTTGTACGATAAGACCAGGGTGAATAGGCCTTCATAAAGTTGCCCTCCTAAATTACTTAGAGGCCAAACTTCAAAGATGTCCATGGCACTGGACTGCAGTAAGAGCTATGCCTACAGTGCGGCCTACGGAGCGGTCCTGGTGTATGGTCCTGGCTGCCTAAATGTTTCCTCCATATAATAAACTGTACAAACATGGCACTTTAGAGGGTTGCTTTTACAATTAGCCTTACTGAGTCACTACAACAAACTTCCTATCATGGACATGAAATGCCATTAGGCCTAATGAAGATACTGTATATGTAAGTTACTTAGTTGGTGTCTTGTGAATCAACTGGTATGCGCATCAGGGTTTAATATTTCCTCGGTATTATACAAATGATCCATCCCGAGAATAAATCACTCTTCTCCCCGGTAACCCGGTATTTTCCGCCAAAACCAGAAGTTTATAAATGTCTGGATTTGATTAGAGCTTTGATCAGCATGAAAATACAAACCTGATGCTACCTGAGCCTGATCAGACATATATTAAATACATTTTATAATACATTTTACAAATCCAAATCCCAGATGAAGAATAAGACACTATTTCAAAGCATAGAACATGTAATGTTAGCCAAGTACTATGTAATTACTAGTTGTTACACAGGATTTAGCTAGTTAAAATGAAGTGTATCTTTAGGAGTACTTGTACTTAATGTGTACAGTACATTACCCATCCTGACAACCTGGCCCTCAATTTAAAGCTTGTGGAAGTGACATCCAAGTGGGAGAATAAATACACTAGAACACCACAGAGTATCTGTATAAGAAAATCATTCAGAGCACACTGTGCTGCCAACCACAGTGTAAGGTGCGACATTTTGCGGGTGTGGAGAGCTCGTTAGAGGATAGAGAAATCTTGCATTGAAGAGCTGGGCATCGTGTTATGACCTGCATTATCTGAATTAGGCCCACAGAATTATACCTACAGAGGAGCGGCTTCTATGGAGGAACTTTGAATGTCTGAACTTCAGAGTTGGTTTAACGTTGGACCAGAGCAGATGTTAGCTAGCTAACTAACAACCTTGTTTGTGCAGTGCAGTGTAGCACTAGAATTAAAAACAGGTCTTACCTTTATGTCGTTAATAAATCCAATGTGAAACGTGGTGACTATAGTATCCTTAACTAGCATTGGAAAAAGTTCATCCATTGTTCTCAAATTAAACATATCTCCCTAATTTCTGAATCATGCTTGTAACGTTGTCAGTAGGATACAGTAACCTATGCTTCAGAGGGGAGGAGCAGGTAGTTTCCACACGCACACCCACTGGCAAAGGTTTCCATTCCAGCTGGCAGGCAGAAACTGGAATACGTTTCTAGAGTGAGCTTTGTTGCGATTTTGTGGGACTGGAGAAAAATACCCGGAAAGTAAAATAAGGTTATTACCTGGATTACATGCTTTTAAAATAACTGCTGTTCCTGAAAAGTATAGAACACTTTAGTTTCCGGTTCTTTTTAACGTTATTTTTCAGTTCTGTTCCCTGAACCGGTTCCAACCCTCGATAAATTATTTGTATGTAGGTCATGCTTAGCCTAATAAACTATAAAGGGAAATAAATTGCTACATTTTACACTTTTTTAGTAATTTAATGAAATGTTGTAATCTGATCTCGGAATGCACGGACCGTTAGTAGTGGGGGAACAGGAAGTTCCGGGCAGGCGGGCACCATTCTTCACAATAAAGAAAGCGTCTGAACTGTGTAGTCAAGAAGATAACATTTGTGTCCGTTTCTATTTATTACTAGAGGTATGTCATAGCACGTTTAAACTTTCTAATGTCGAAAGAACATGTCATACCATGCTAGGTAACACATCCGTTACGGTATTATCACGTTTGGTAAAGGTTTGATGTGTTATTTTTGTGTCAAACCGAGTAAGTGAAAGAACGTGATAAAAACTATTTTACAAGTCACATAGCTAGAGACTTTGGGGTTGTCTGAGTGAATGTACATAATTTTCTCAAGGTAATTTAATAAATAATCAATTTATTTGAGATTTCTGTGTTCGTTTAGCATATTATTGGTTTTGTGTAAAATTCCCATGCTGGTAAAATGGCGGCTACTCTCGGTCAGCGTCGACGGACTTCAGCGAGGACAGTGCGGGTGCATCAGATAGAGACAATTTCACGTTCGCACTACTGATTTGAAGCTGAATGTAGTGATTATCAGTTTTCTACATGTGTACTAATATTCAGACACTTTCTGTTGTTTCTGTCTTTATCAATAAATGTTGCTATGGTGTGAACAGGAAATACAATTGGTTTTTGATTGAAGTAATACAGTGAAGACAAGGTTTAAGGAATTTAGCACACAGTGATGTCTAAAACAAACTGTAACCTTGTACTAAATGGATTTTGAGTCATTTATGCATTTATCTACTATAGGTTAGGTATTAGTTCAAAAGTATTGTGGAGCTCCTGCACTTTAATATAAACAGTACCGGCACCCAAAATGAGTATTAGCACCTATTTCAGTCCAATTCAAGCACTGAATTAGATAATTGAACAAGAAAAATGTGAAAATATTTTTAGAGTATAAAGAAAGTGCCAGAACTGTCAAGACAATAACTTTTTGTATATGTTTCTCTATCACTACTGGCCGATTCAGGTAAGTCTGAGGCCGGTAACATCAACAGTGAGGACAAAACCCAGCCTGCCTCTCTCCTTCCACACTGAGTCCAAACCTACAGTCACTGGGTCCTGATTGTGACAGTGGAGCCCAGTTTACTGCAGGTTCCAGAGATGGCATCAGTGAAGCTGGAAGACTGCAGTCAAACACTGGAGCTGAATATCAACATTAAAGATGAAGAAGAGGAGAAGAAGATTGGGAAATCTGTTTCTCACGGTAAGAGCAGGTTCTATCTAACTAAGTTTGTTGGACATGATTTGGAAAGTTACACACCTGTCTATATACAGTGCATTCGGAAATTATTCAGACCCCTTGACTTTTTCGACATTTTGTTACGTTACAGCCTTATTGTAAAATTGATTAAATTGTTTTTTCCCCTCATCAATCTACACACAATCCCCCTGTAATGACAAAGCAAAAACAACAACAACTGAACAATCATATTTACATAAGTATTCAGACCCTTTACTCAGTACTTTGTTTATGCACCGTTGGCAGTGATTGCAGCCAAAGTCTTAATGTGTATGGCGCTACAAGCTTGGCACACCTGTATTTTCATATCAAAAATAACATCAGATATTTCAACACCATCCAATTCCTTTTCCAGATCCAATTTAGTGTCTTCTGAAGTAGAGGGAAAATCAAGACCTGACTAGTTCAGTTCTCAGGAGATTCAGAGTTGTAAAGTGTGTTGTAGTAGGAAGCAAATGTTTGGTTTATTTCTACAGGATCCATTGATAATTGTCCTTGTAAATTATGAATTGCATTAAAGGCTGAATTTTACTTCTTAATGTGCCAGGCCAGCAATTTACCAGGTTTTTCACCTTGATCATTGGACTGTTTCAGCCTAGTTAAGCTGTTTGCAGCCTTAGAGGTGGGAAGTTCTTCATACTGAGCTTTAAGACCAAATCATTCCTTGTTTACTTCTACTGAGTTATCAAAAAAAGCTTCCCTCTCCAATTCTCTCATTTTGCTCTCCGTCTCTCATTTTCTGATTCATTAGATTTGAAACTGGTAAAACGTATAATTTGCCCTCAAATATGTGCTTTGAAAGCCTCCCATCTGGTACTCGCTGATGTTTGGTCAGTGTTCAATGTCAAATAAACATCTACAGTGGGGAGAACAAGTATTTGATACACTGCCAATTTTGCAGGTTTTCCTACTTACAAAGCATGAAGAGGTCTGTAATTTTTATCATAGGTACACTTCAATTGTGAGAGGCGGAATCTAAAACAAAAATCCAGAAAATCACATTGTATGATTTTTTAAGACATTTATTTGCATTTTATTGCATGACATAAGTATTTGATCACCTACCAACCAGTAAGAATTCCGGCTCTCACAGACCTGTTAGTTTTTCTTTAAGAAGCCCTCCTGTTCTCCACTCATTACCTCTATTAACTGTACCTGTTTGAACTCGTTACCTGTATAAAAGACACCTGTCCACACACTCAATCAAACAGACTCCAACCTCTCCACAATGGCCAAGACCAGAGAGCTGTGTAAGGACATCAGGGATAAAATTGTAGACCTGCACAAGGCTGGGATGGGCTACAGGACAATAGGCAAGCAGCTTGGTGAGAAGGCAACAACTGTTGGCGCAATTATTAGAAAATGGAAGAAGTTCAAGATGACGGTCAATCACCCTTGGTCTGGGGCTCCATGCAAGATCTCACCTCATGGGGCATCAATGATCATGAGGAAAGTGAGGGATCAGCCCAGAACTACACGGCAGGACCTGGTCAATGACCTGAGGAGAGCTGGGACCACAGTCTCAAAGAAAACCATTAGTAACACACTACGCCGTCATGGATTAAAATCCTGCAGCGCACGCAAGGTCCCCCTGCTCAAGCCAGCGCATGTCCAGGCCCGTCTGAAGTTTGCCAATGACCATCTGGATGATCCAGAGGAGGAATGGGAGAAGGTCATGTGGTCTGATGAGACAAAAATAGAGCTTTTTGGTCTAAACTCCACTCGCCGTGTTTGGAGGAAGAAGAAGGATGAGTACAACCCCAAGAACACCATCCCAACCGTGAAGCATGGAGGTGGGAAACATCATTCTTTGGGGATGCTTTTCTGCAAAGGGTACAGGACGACTGCACCGTATTGAGGGGAGGATGGATGGGCCCATGTATCGCAAGATCTTGGCCAACAACCTCCTTCCCTCAGTAAGAGCATTGAAGATGGGTCGTGGCTGGGTCTTCCAGCATGACAACGACCCAAAACACACAGCCAGGGCAACTAAGGAGTGGCTCCGTAAGAAGCATCTCAAGGTCCTGGAGTGGCCTAGCCAGTCTCCAGACCTGAACCCAATAGAAAATCTTTGGAGGGAGCTGAAAGTCTGTATTGCCCAGCGACAGCCCCGAAACCTGAAGGATCTGGAGAAGGTCTGTATGGAGGAGTGGGCCAAAATCCCTGCTGCAGTGTGTGCAAACCTGGTCAAGACCTACAGGAAACGTATGATCTCTGTAATTGCAAACAAAGGTTTCTGTACCAAATATTAAGTTCTGCTTTTCTGATGTATCAAATACTTATGTCATGCAATAAAATGCAAATTAATAACTTAAAAATCATACAATGTGATTTTCTGGATTTTTGTTTTAGATTCCGTCTCTCACAGTTGAAGTGTACCTATGATAAAAATTACAGACCGCTACATGCTTTGTAAGTAGGAAAACCTGCAAAATCGGCAGTGTATCAAATACTTGTTCTCCCCACTGTATATGCACTCCAACGTAATGTAAGAAGTCTGGGTCCTGTAACCATCTGGGATGCAAACGCCATCAAATCAAATAAAATGTTATTGGTCACATGCGCCGAATACAACAGGTGCAGACATTACAGTGAAATGCTTACTTAAAGCCCTTAACCAACAGTGCATTTATTTTAAACAAAAAAAGTAAAAATAAAACAAAAAAAAAAGTGTTGAGGAAAAAAAAGAGCAGAAGTAAAATAAAGTGACAGTAGGGAGGCTATATATACAGGGGGGTACCGTTGCAGAGTCAATGTGCGGGTGCACCGGCTAGTTGAGGTAGTTGAGGTAAAATGTACATGTGGGTAGAATTAAAGTGACTATGCATAAATACTTAACAGAGTAGCAGCAGCGTAAAAAGGATGGGGTGGGGGGGCAGTGCAAATAGTCCGGGTAGCCATGATTAGCTGTTCAGGAGTCTTATGGCTTGGGGGTAGAAGCTGTTGAGTCTTTTGGACCTAGACTTGGCACTCCGGTACCGCTTGCTGTGCGGTAGCAGAGAGAACAGTCTATGACTAGGGTGGCTGGAGTCTTTGACAATTTTGAGGGCCTTCCTCTGACACCGCCTGGTATAGAGGTCCTGGATGGCAGGAAGCTTTGCCCCAGTGATGTACTGGGCCGTACGCACTACCCTCTGTAGTGCCTTGCGGTCGGAAGCCAAGCAGTTGCCATACCAGGCGGTGATGCAACCAGTCAGGATGCTCTCAATGGTGCAGCTGTAGAATTTTTTTGAGGATCTGAGGACCCATGCCAAATCTTTTTTAGTCTCCTGAGGGGGAATAGGCTTTGTTGTGCCCTCTTCATGACTGTTTTGGTGTGTTTGGACCATGATAGTTCGTTGGTGATGTGGACACCAAGGAACTTGAAGCTCTCAACCTGTTCCACTACAGCCCCGTCGATGAGAATGGGGGCGTGCTCAGTCCTCTTTTTTTTCCTGTAGTCGACAATCATCTCCTTTGTCTTGGTCACGTTGAGGGAGAGGTTGTTATCCTGGCACCACACGGCCAGATCTCTGACCTCCTCCCTATAGGCTGTCTCATCGTTGTCGGTCATCAGGCCTACCACTGTTGTGTCGTCGGCAAACTTAATGATGGTGTTGGAGTCGTGCCTGGCCATGCAGTCATGGGTGAACAGAGAGTACAGGAGGGGGACTGAGCACGCACCCCTGAGGGGCCCCCGTGTTGAGGATCAGTGTGGCAGATGTGTTGTTACCTACCCTTACCACCTGGGGGCGGCCCGTCAGGAAGTACAGGATCCAGTTGCAGAGGGAGGTGTTTAGTCCCAGGATCCTTAGCTTAGTGATGAGCTTAGAGGGCACTATGGTGTTGAATGCTGAGCTGTAGTCAATGAATAGCATTCTCACGTAGGTGTTCCTCTTGTCCAGGTGGGAAAGGGCAGTGTGGAGTGCAATAGAGATTGCATCATCTGTGGATCTGTTGGGGCGGTATGCAAATTGGAGTGGGTCTAGGGTTTCTGGAATAATGCTGTTGATGTGAGCCATGACCAGCCTTTCAAAGCACTTCATGGCTACAGACGTCAGTGCTACGGGTCGGTAGTCATTTAGGCAGGTTATCTTAGAGTCCTTGGGCACGGGGACTATGGTGGTCTGCTTGAAACATGTTGGTATTACAGACTCAGTCAGGGACATGTTGAAAATGTCAGTGAAGACACTTGCCAGTTGGTCAGCACATGCTCGGAGTACACGTCCTGGTAATCCGTCTGGCCCTGCGGCCTTGTGAATGTTGACCTCATTAAAAGTCTTACTCACATCGGCTACGGAGAGCGTGATCACATAGTCATCCGGAACAGCTGGTGCTCTCATGCATGCTTCAGTGTTGCTTGCCTCGAGCGAGCATAGAAGTGGTTTAGCCTCGTCTGGTAGGCTTGTGTCACTGGGCAGCTCGCGGCTGTGCTTCCCTTTGTAGTCTGTGATAGTTTTCAAGCCCTGCCACATCCGACGAGCGTCAGAGCCAGTGTAGTACGATTCAATCTTAGACCTGTATTGACTCTTTGCCTGTTTGATGGTTCGTCGGAGGTCATAGCGGGATTTCTTATAAGCGTCCGGGTTAGAGTCCCGTTTACTAGTTTTGTATCCCTATAGAATAATGACACAAGGGAATAGTCATTCAAAACAATAGTATCATATCCATTTCCTGCTACATTGGGAAGCAATGAGCAAGAAACCAAAAAGTAGTCTACATGAGAATATGATTTAAATGTGAACATGAATTCTCCCTTTTACTCGGGTTCTGAGTCCTCCAAGGTTCACATAGATTTAAGTCCTTAATGAAATGCTGTAATTTCTTTCTACTCTGCGAGTGGGAAGTGTCTAAACCAGAGGAGCGATCTAGATGAATATCAAGAGTGCAATTAAAGTCCCATGCCATTAGGACCTTACCAGGAATGGAAGCTATCAATAGAAATACATTCTCAAAGAATTTGGGATTATCATCATTAGGACCATAAACATTAGCCAGATTAATATGCTCATTCAAAAAAGTTTCCTGTATCAAAATGTATCTACCAGCTGTATCAGCTATAATAGTATCCACTTGAAACAGAACAGATTTGTGAATTAAAACCATAACACCATGAGAATGAGAGGAGAAATAGGATGCTACTACTTGCCCTTGCCATCTCCTGCATACTTTAAGTAGCTCATCCTTCAACAAGTGAGATTCTTGTAGGAACACAATAGATGAATGAAGTTGTTTTAAGCCTAGTAATAACCTGTTTTAAGCTTGGATAGTTTACAAACTCCACAGACATTCCACAAAGTAAATTTAAGTTTAGCATTTGAAGTCATTTAACCAAAGATGTAAACATGGAATAAGCTATACCATAAAGGCATATCTAAAATATGTTTAGTCACCACAAGGACCGCAGGAATATTTTGTAGTGAGGAAAATATGTAAAGATCTGTTGGAAGAAACAAACATTAAATCTATCCTAACAACACAGGGTATTTTGCTAGTAGCCTATATAGTAGCCTAAATATCACAACAAAAGGCCTCTCTAGCAAGATGATATGTGAAATATCACGTAGTATTTGTTTGAAAAGTAGCAAAGAATAGCTCCACCTAAAACAGTAACGCTAGTTAGTGAAGCCTGAGACTAACGTTAACGTTACAGTATGGACCGTCCAAAATAGTGGTAGATGATCCACAACACAGGGTCTGCTGCTAGTAGCTACCAAGTAACAATATGGCCCATACGTATAGAGTTAACGTAGTATACCATGATACGTTTATAAACCAAAAAAAGTATCAAAGATCAGAAATGAACAGCCTACGTGAGAAAAAGAGAGATCATTGAATATGTGCAATGTTACCCAAAGGCCCTTTGCACGTGATGTTAGGCTTGCACCTGAGTGTCAAACATTTTAGTCCAAGGATATGATCGAAAGGCCTCCATCATTCTTAAATGGAAAAAGTGTGGAACCACCAATAATTTTTCTAGAGCTGGCAGCCCAGACAAACTAAGCAATCGGGGGAGAAGGGCCTTGGTCAGGGAGGTCACCAAGAAGCCAGTGGTCACTCTGACAGAGCTCCAGAGTTCTGTGGCGATAGCAGAATCTTCCAGAAGGACAACCATCTCTGCAGATCTCCACCAATCAGGCCTTTATGGTATAGTGGCTAGACGGAAGCCACTCCTCATGAAAAGGCACATGAGTGCCCGCTGGGAGTTTGGCAAAAGACACCTAAAGGACTCTCAGACCATGAGAAACAAGATTCTCTGGTGTGATGAAGTCAAGATTGAACTCTTTGGCCTGAATGCCAAGCGTCACGTCTGGAGGAATCCAGGCACCATCCCAACGGTGAAGCATGGTGGTGGCAGCATCATGCTGTGGATATGTTTTTCAGTGGCAGGGACGGGAAGACTAGTCAGGATCGGGGGAAAGATGAACGGAGCAAAGTACAGAGAGACCTGAAAATAGCTGTGTGGCAACACTCCCCATCTAACCTGACAAGCTTGAGAGGATCTGCAGAGAAAGTCCCAAAATACAGGTATGCCAAGCTTGTAGCGTCATACCCAAGAACACTCAAGGCTGTAATCACTGCCAAAGGAGCTTCAACAAAGTACTGAGTAAAGTCTGAGTACAGTTTTTTATTATGATTATTTTAGCAAAAAATGGTGTCATAGAACGTAGCGGTCAAACAGGGAAATGGTTCCAATCATTTTTCCTTTTTATTCATTTTAGAAACACTTAAAATAAGGGCTGTGTTTCGTGTAGGCTTCACTTGGCGTGACTTTTAGCAATATATTTGGCTCTATTTCCTCTCAGATTATAAAACTCTAATTATCATCAAAGTAGACATCATGCAAAACAACAAATCACTGCAATCTCCTGTATGTCATCTCTAGCTGACACCTTTGCTAACAGGTATTGTGTCAATTTAAAACTTGCACAAGACAGTTCACAGAATTTACCATTTAAATAAATGAATCCTATTTATTCATTACTAAATGTAGCTAACATTAGATGGTTAACCCAGAGATCCTTACCTTTGACTCAATTCAGCAATTTTGTCCAGATCATCATGGCATTTGTAGTTCTTTATGATAGCCACATTAGCAGCTAATTAAATGTCATTTTTGTAGGGGTAAATACAGGCCAATATATTGATAAGTCACCTTGTCCTAGAGAGATTTACATGGTTATCAAAACGCCACGCCAGGGTAAGCCTACACGAAACACAGCCCTTATTTTAAGTGTTTCTAAAATCCCCTATGGGAAAAATGATTGGAACCATTTCCCTGTTTGACTGCAAGGTTTTATGGGTATTATCATTTATACTGTGGTACTCCATTGGTGTGCAGCTACCTGAAGCTAGTGGGGTGTGGATGAGCTGAGACACGTGGTAAGATGGCGGACAAGAAAAAAGTGGAATGGGGGATTGCAGTGGGGGATGCACAAACCTTCTGGAAGATCTGATGAAGGAGAAGATGGTGGACAATGACAAAGGAGAAAAGTGGAATATGTTTTGAGTGAATATGGAATGGAAGATCTCACAGAACTTTTATAAGAGCTACAGGAGGAAAGTGAACGTGACGAGAGTGAGGATGAATTAACTGTGGTGAGGAACTCCGAGTTCGGGCTTTGTTCCGAGGATGATAAGGATGATTCTGGCCCAGTGGGAGTGAGATTTGTAGAGAGAATGGATCCATATGTGGTGTCAGGTTAGGTGGAGAAGAGGTTGGGGACTGTTGAGTTGGTGAAGGTAACTGAGTGGACTCGTGATGATATATTGTTTCTCCTCTGTCCAGAGGGAGCAGGCGCTGCGGATTACGTGATTAGAGACAGGAATTGTGACTTGAATTGCTCTCCGGAACAGGGTGGCATTGAAAGGAGTGATAACTGGGTTAGATTTAAGTGTTGAGGATGTGCAGTTCAAATGGAAGATTCCAGGTGTCTGTGACACCCTCCGTTTGGTGAGACGTAGATCCGGTGTAGAGCGTGGGGAAACAGAGAATACATTATCTGTCATGCTGGATTTTGATGCATAGTCTCTGCCAGATAAGGTCAAGATAGGAAGTGTCAGTTAACCCGTGAGCGATTTTGTTCCGTAAATACTACAGTGTTTTAGGGGTGTAGTTTATGGGCCGGTTGCAGCAGTGTTTAGGCGTGAGATTCCTAGATGTGACAAGTGTGCAGGAGGGCATGAGATGAAGAAATGTGTGGTATCGGTGGAGAAAGTTCTGTGTGTTAGTTGTGGGGGTGCTAACGGGCTGGAGATCTGAGGTGTCAGGTGAGAGAAAGGCAGATTGAGGTTGCCAGGGTTACAGTAGTACAGAAAGTGTTGTATGCCGAAGCAGTGAAGAGAGTGGTAGAGGAAGATGGGTACAGGGTGAGGGATCTTGAGAGGATTCCTGTGAGTAGGCAGAGACCAAGAGAGAGTGATGGGAAGAATATGTGCTTCAGTAAATTGGGCTTTTTAGCATTTAAAGCAATGGTTGTCAATTGTACTGCAGAAATTGATCTCTCAAATTACCAAAATGACAGGCTACTTTGACACTAAGAATCTGAGCTCAATAAAAACGACCTTGTCTTGAATCCATCAATAGCCGAGGCCCCTAAATGTGCAGAGAAACACATTGTACAATATGAGGAGGAAGATATAGTCCTAAAAAAGCTTTCCAGTTTCACTGACTCACCCAATGATGTGCAGCTCACTCACCGGCCAAAAGCTTATCTCTCTCTTGCTTTACTTTTTTAAACACTGCTGTTCGCTCAATAGGTCTATTTGGAAGTTGATAACTTGGTAACATACAGACATTAGTATTTTATTTTCAGCAGGATCCATTTGCTTTACAACCTGTGTTTTCCAGCGATTGTATTAGAAACATTTGTGAAAGGCCTGTTTTGGCAGCACACTGTTAACTGACAGATTTGCCACACGTTAGGCATGCCTTGTGATTTGGCTACACACAATCCACAGCTAGACTATTTTTTTTAATTAGCTATGGATCCTCTGTGGCGAAATTCTAGTCTTACTCCTGGTGTAGTATTGGGAATTATTTAATATCTTTCTGAACAGACTGCAGAGTGCTGCAGCACCTCCAGCACACTTCCCACAGCTATTATTCTATTAGGAGATAAATGATGAAGTGCAATGCTGGAGAGAAGAGAGTTGCCAGCTTATATCTATAACAGCACAGAGAGGGAGAGAGATCATAGAAAGTGAATGTCATTGTATTTCTGTGAGAGATACAGGCGTGCTTCTCTCTTTCAAACCATAAACCCAAGACGGCCCAACATTAACCAATTCTTAGAATATCATGCACCTTTTCACATTATGTTTTTTTAGGGGTCATGACAATTACAGAGGAATCTAAATGTAATTACTCTGATTGCTTTTATTAGGATTTTTACATTGCAAACAGTGGAAATTATTTTTCTTGCCACAAGAGGTAGGCTACCTGATTCTGGTAAATGGGTTCCGGAATCATAGACTACAAAACTGAGAGGTACCGGAGGATCCATCTCAAATTAAGCACCGCCCTTCTCATATAATGGGGCAGGGCCATCCCAAGGATCCCTGAACGCACGCACGGTTGCACCAAATATTTCTTATAACTAAACCAAGATAGACCACAGCTGGTCGTTTCCAATGGGAACAGATGAGTCATAGTGGGCAGAGCCAAGCACGAGCTAGCGAGATCCTATTGGTGTGTTCTAGCACACATCTGCATATTTCTGTTAGGGAACGCCTCCTCTGTGAAGCGCATGTGTGCAATAACTCAATTCGCCTTTACGTTCCTTCTAAATAACGTGATTTAAAAAAATAGTTGTCCACAAAACTTAGTCCACTCTGTGCATAACAGATTTTAGTTTTGGGAACAGAACTGTATTAAGATCAGATGTTTCATCGATTAGAACATTTGCAGAATATCGGCCAAAATCCATCTCCTTCCATCTTCTCCCACTGCCGGCCAGTGGGCTTCCTCTCACATATTTGGTAGTGAGTGGAAACGCCAACCGGATGCTTCACAATTATACATCCAGTGAAATATCTGTCTCATTGTTCTATCTGTGGCTGCACTGTGGTAGTGGGGGAACAGGAAGTTCCAGGCAGGCACGCACCATTCCTCAGTATAAAGAAAGCGCCAGAACTGTGATGTCAAGAAGATAACCTTTGTGTCCATTTCTATTTATTACTGTAGGTATGTGTTATGACAAGTTTCTCTGACATCAAGTAATTCAGTATGCAAGATAATAGTTCAACACTTAGATGGAGAGTTGGTTCAAAGTATGTAATATTATTATTATTATTTTCCGAGCTAATTCCATCCAACAGTTGCCAACCATTATTGAGTGTCACTCCTCGCCACATATAGGATCACCCTATATGGTATCGTGTTGCACCCTAGTCAGGATATTCCATCACGTACTCCTTCTAAGATTAGCACCAGTTGCCCCCAGCTATCTTGGCCCGCATACCTTCTGGCACCCACCAGTGACAGAAATATATACATGGAATGTATGTCATCCTCCAAATCCTTATGCAGCTCTCAATATTCCAAACATTAACTAATACTTTATAAAATACGTAATATCAGTATGTAATAGCACGTTTAAACGTTCTAATATCGAAAGAACATGTCATACCATGCTAGGTAACAAATCCATTAAGGTATTATCACGTCTGGTAAAGGTTTGATGTGTTATTTTTATGTCAAACTGAGTAAACCTGGTAACTATTTTACAAGTCACATGGCTAGATACTTTGGGTTTGTCTGAATGGATGTACATCATTTCCTCAAGGTGATTTCATAAAGAATCCATTTATTTTAGATTTCCGAGTTTGTTTAGCATTTTTGGTTTTGTGTCAAATTAACGAGCTGGTAAAATGGCGCCACCCACTCGGTCAGCATCAACGGATTTCAGTGCAGCAGGGAGACAATTTCACGGTTGCACTACTGTTTTGAAGCTGAATGTAATGATTATCCGTTTTCTACATGTGTACTAATATTCAGACACATTCAGTTGTTTCTGTTTTTATCAATAAATGTTACTATTGTGTGGACGGAAAATGCAATTGGTTTTTGATTGAAGTAATACAGTGAAGACAAGGTAATTCAGGAAAATAGTACATAGTGCTGTCTAAAACAAACAGTGACCTTGTACTAAATGGCTTTTGTCATTTATGCATTTACAGTACCAGTCAAAAGTTTGGACACACCTACTCATTCAAGGGTTTTTCTTAATTTTTTACTATTTTCTACATTGTAGAATAATAGTGAAGACATCTAAAGTATGAAATAACACATATGGAGTCATGTAGTAACCATAAAGGTGTTAAACAAATCAAATATATTTTAGATTTTAGATTCTTCAAAGTAGCCATCCTTTGCCTTGATGACAGCTTTGTAGAATCTTTGTAATCTACAATGTAGAAAATAGTAAAAATAAAGAATTTGGGAAAATCTGCTATAGGTTAAGTTCCGGCACCTCAAATATCTAGCGCTTGAGCTCATGTTCCTCTTATAGAATGTTAGCTCAACAGTATTGTGGAGCTCCTACACCTAAATATAAACAGTACCGTCACCCAAAATGAGTACCGGCACCTATTTCCGCCCAAGTCAAGCACTGAATTAGATAATTTAACAAGAAGAAATATAATATATTTTTAGAGAATAAAGAAAGTGCAAGAACTGTCAAGACACTAACTTTTTGTGTCTGTTTCTCAATTTTACTACAGGACGACTAGAATTAAATCTGATGCCGGTAACATCAATAGTGAGGACAAACCCAGCCAGCCTCTCTCCTTCCACACTGAGTCCAAACCTACAGTCATTGGGTCCTGATTGTGACAGTGGAGCCCAGTTTGCTATGCAGGATCCAGAGATGGCATCAGTGAAGCTGGAAGACTGCCGTCAAACACTGGAGCGGAATATCAACATTAAAGATGAAGAAGAGGAAGAGGAGGAGAAGATTGGGAAATCTGTTTCTCATGGTAAGAGCAGGTTCTATCTATCTAAGTTTGTGTTATTCATTCCAACTTCTCACTGTGCATGAAAAGTTGCAGTAGAACTGTTTCATGATTAACTGTTTCAATGAGAAGGTAGATATTATTTCATGCTACTGACACTTACATGGTTTGACACCAGTATTGTCAGCATGTGTTTTATTCACTGGGCTATCTGGAGTGATCAGAGAGTAGACTAAAGAAGTTAAGTAGACAAACTGCCAATGTTTTAAAGTTCTATTAAAAGAGTCAGTGTAGTTACTAACCCTTGTGATAGTGAGTGGAGGATGATATGGCTTCTACATCTGCATTGCTTGCTCTTTGGGGTTTTAGGCTGGGTTTCTATAAAGCACTTTGTGACAAGTTCTGATGTAAAAAGGGCTTCATAAAATACATTTGATTGACATGTATATCACACCAACTGACTGGTTCTTCTGATGTTGTTCATACAGGAGACCATGTTGAGACATTCTCTACATCCAGAGAGCAACAGCAGGAAGATCACAGAGCTAAGACGTCTCACCACTGCCCACATTGTGAGGAGTTTTTCTCAATTCTATCAAAGCTAAAAATACACTTACAAAAACACACAGGAGAGAATCTGTATTCCTGTACTGACTGTGGGAAGAATTTCACTACATCACAGACTCTGACGGTTCATCAGAGAGTGCACACAGGAGAGAAGCCTTACTCCTGCTCTGACTGTGGAAAGCGCTTCAAAACATCAACTGAGCTAAAAGTTCATCAGAGAACACACACAGGAGAGAAGCCTTACTCCTGCTCTGACTGTGGGGCAAGTTTCTCTCATCAGAGCACCTTTAAACAACATAAACGTATACATACAGGAGAGAAGCCTTACTCCTGCTCTGACTGTGTAAAGTACTTCAAAACATCAACTGAGCTAAAAGGTCATCAGAGAACACACACAGGAGAGAAGCCTTACTCCTGCTCTGACTGTGGGGCAAGTTTCTCTCAACCTGGCAACTTAAAACAACATGAACGTATACATACAGGAGAGAAGCCTTACTTCTGCTGTGACTGTGGGGCAAGTTTCTCTCAACTGGGCCACTTTGAAACAACATGAACGTATACACACAGGAGAGAAGCCTTACTTCTGCTGTGACTGTGGAGCAAGTTTCTCTCGACTGGGCCACTTTAAAATACATGAACGTATACACACAGGAGAGAAGCCTTACTCCTGCTCTGACTGTGTAAAGTGCTTCACAACATCAACTGATCTAAACAATCATCAGAGAACACACACAGGAGAGAAGCCTTACTCCTGCTCTGATTGTGTAAAATGCTTCACAACATCAAGTGAGCTAAAAAGTCATCAGAAAACACACACAGTAGAGAAGCCTTACTCCTGCTCTGACTGTGGGAAGAGTTTCTCTCGACTGGGCACCTTAAAACAACATGAACCTATACATACAGGAGAAAAGCCTTACTCCTGCTCTGTCTGTGTAAAATGCTTCACAAGATCAGCCGAGTTAAAAATTCATCAGAGAACACACACAGGAGAGAAGCCTTACTCCTGCTCTGACTGTGGGAAGAGTTTCTCTCGACTGGGCAACTTAAAAACACATGAACGTATACACACAAGAGAGAAGCCTTACTTTTGCTCTGACTGTGTAAAATGCTTCACAACATTAACTGAGCTAAAAGTTCATCAGAGAACACACACAGGAGAGAATCCTTACTCCTGCTCTGATTGTGGGGAAAGTTTCTTTCGACTGGGCAACTTAAAAACACATGAACGTATACACACTGGAGAGAAGCCTTACTCCTGCTCTGACTGTGGGGCAAGTTTTTCTCAACTGGGCAGTTTAAAAACACATGAACGTATACACACAGGAGAGAAGCCCTACTCCTGCTTTGACTGTGGGGCAAGTTTCTCTCAACTGGGCACCTTAAAAAGACATGAACGTATACATACAGGAGAAAAGCCTTACTCCTGCTCTGACTGTGTAAAATTCTTCACAACATCAACTGAGCTAAAAGTTCATCAGAGAACACACACAGGAGAGAACCCTTCCTTCTGCTCTTAATATGGCAAGAGTTTCTCCCGTTTGGGCAATGTAAAAACACACCAACGGTTACACACTGGAGAGAAGACCTATCACTGCACTGACTGTGAGACGAGATTCTACAGATTGGGCAATTTAAAAGACACTAACATATACATAAGAAGTGGTAGTGGATTTGATCAAATGAAGAAAGCGTAGAACACTATTGTAATCCTATTGTTTCTCACTGTTAGAGAACTGTGCAGAGGAAAGGGAACGTTGTAGAATGTTAGCATCTCTTTACTTTACTGATCAGTGTTCACCTTGTCAGTTTTGCTGTGTTTAGATAGCTTCTAGTGTATAGATATTGAGATTACCTTGGATTTGCCCTTAGGGTTGAATATCCTCTGTGAGGCGTCTCACAATGGAGTCTGGTTGACTGGGTGGTACTGCTTCCCTCTGCAGTTTTCTGTGGGAATGAGCTAGTAGACACAACATACACTGAGTGTACAAAACATTAAGGACACCTGCTCTTTCCATGACAGACTGACCAGGTGAACCCAGGTGAAAGCTATGATCCTTAATGATGTAGTTGTGGTGTATTTATTATGAATCACCATTAGCTTTCAGCAGAAAACAAGAAACTGCAGTTGCAGTGGGCTAAGGAATGAAAACACTGGACACTGGAGAATTTGAAAAACATTGCCTGGTCTGATGAATCCCGGTTCCTGCTGTTTCACGCTGATGGGGGGACTAGGGTATGGAGAAAACCATGAGTACATGCATCCATGCCGTGTGTCAGCATTGCAGGATGGTGGTGGTGGTGTGGGGTGTGTTTTCATGGCACACATTGGGCCCCTTGATGAAGGTGGAGCAACATTTTGAATGCCACAGGATATCTAAACATCATTGCCAATCAGGTGCATCCCTTCATGGCAGCAGTTATCCATCTGCAAATAGATTTTTGCAGGTTATGCCCCATGCAACAAGGCTTGTCCAGGAATGGTTCCAAGAACATGACAGTGTAGTGACCAAAAGAACATGATAGTACCATGGTATTTATTTCATGGTACTACCATGTCAGGAACACACCATGGTAGTTGCACCAGTACCATGGTATTTTCCTGACATGGTAGTACCATGGTATTCTTTAGAAACATAGAGAGAAGATACGGCCAGATCTGTCATAACAGCCCGGAAGTAAAGCCAGATTGAATTTACAATATAGGGGGTTGGCAACTAGGTTTGGCCTCCAGTCAATGTGTTGCTGAGCTTGTAGCTAGTCTGCAGGCCAGAACATAATTAGCCTATTAACAAATAGCCTATAGCTGCCCAATTCATAGTCCTACACAGTGAAGCTACACTACACATTTAACACGTGGTTAGTGGGCTAATCAATTCAATGGCCATAACATAATAATGTCCATCTGATTACAGTGGTAAAATCACCAATGTCTATATTAATAGTCCAACTGATCTATTCAAATATATTTATCATATTTCTCCAGTATCAAACCAGTGTGTCTTGTTTGCAACGAAACTGTCGCTGTTTGGGAAGAGTTCAATCTGAGATGTTATTATGAATCTAAGCATGGTACTTTCAGAAGTAGATTCAGAAGTCTGACGCAGAAAGGAAGGTAGGCCTAAGGAGTGAACACCCTATGTGTTTTACAGTGGCCATTTTATTATGTACATATTTTATTATTATTGAACCTTTATTTAACTAGGCGGTTCTTATCGAATTACACAAATCCACAAGGAGTCAGTAGAAACCATATTTGTTTAAGCAAGTCAGCCATATCAGCTATGTTTTTTTTAAGGCAGTAAAGGAGGCTGAATAAACTTTTTCGCTGCCAGACTGAGCTCCGGTGGCTGATAGCCAGGTGTAGCAGTGGTAAGGATTCACTCCATGGTGTTGAAAGGAAAGCTCAAACTTTATGCTGGACCAACAATAATTATGTTACAAATGGTTTAAGCGTTCCGATATTGTCACTAATCTGGATTTAGACTGTCTGCTACTTCAGGTCTAAATAGGGGTATAATCTATACCTTGTGACAATGTAGGACTACTGAAACCATTGTAAGACAGACTTTGTGTTAGCCTTTAAGGCGTCAGCATGCTTTCCAGCCGAAACAGTTCGGAAGAGTTTGTGCATATATTATGACAACTTTTTGTTTTCGTTTTGGACTTTTGGTAAGGTTTTTTTCAGCTGTTCTGGCACACAACATTTTTTCCTCGAGTCAAGCCGAAGTCTGTAGCCGAAGGGGAAGGGGGTTATTGGTCAACAGTAGGTATTCTTCATTAAAGTCTTTGTTAAAGTATTTCTCAGTTAAAAAATCTGCATGAAAACGACTCGTCTCTCATTTAATGACAAACATCTTTGTTAAATGTAAAATTGCACGACTAAGATCTCCTCGGCAAAAACATCAACATTAAAGACTGAATTCTTGAGTTTTCTGACTATTTTGAGGAAGTGGCTATAGACCCTTTTCCAGTACATGACACACTGACGTCACAAACAGATGCGTGCGACTCTTGGCGGCAGTAGTCTAGATTTACATTTTTATTACTTCTAAACAAAATAACTTTTTTGGGTTCTCATGGGCTTAGAATTATGTTTTAATTCTTGCTTGAACAATCACTATGATTATATTTGGTTGTGTGTGATCTTTGCAAAATACCTTCGATGCAGCAGTTGTTAGCTAGAATGCGTATGCTGATTGATATAGGCTGTAGCAAAAAGCTAGCCAAAGAGCCATTTTACTGGTTGAAGTGTTTTTTAAGTATAATGCAGTTGATTTGTGATGATGCCACAAACATTATATTAAGCAGGGCATTCATACGAGCCTTAAAATCCAATTATAATCCAAAGTAGTGTGAAATGCACTCATAAGCAACATGTAAATAGAGGCTTTTTTTGCTGCCGTTCTATAAGACCTCCCCCTTGTTCTGCCACCAACTCGCGCCCATCCCCCTCTTGCAGCTATGTTTGTTAACACAGAAAGGGGTCTATGGCGTCTCAAAATGGACAAACCCTACTACTGCCGTTTTTTCTCGTTTTTCAAGCAACGGTCTTTAAGGGAATATGCGAGCACAGTGTCTGCAACACCACTAAGCAAGGGGCACCACCAAGCAAGCGGCACCATGAAGACCAAGGAGCTCTCCAAACAGGCACGCTCAAGTTCTGTTTTTTTTTCTTATTTCTTGTTTGTTTCACAAAAACATTTTTTTTGCATCTTCAAAGTGGTAGGCATGTCGTGCAAATCAAATGATACAACCCCCCCCCAAAATCCATTTTAATTCCAGGTTGTAAGGCAATAAAATAGGAAAAATGCCAAGGGGGGTGAATACTTTCACAAGCCACTGAATGTAAGATTACTTGGTTTGTATTCAGGGGACTAGGTATGTTTTAGTAGTGGTTTGTTTGCAGCAATTCAACCATGAAGGCCTGATTCACACAGTCTCCTCTGAACAGTTGATGTTGAGATGTGTTACTTGAACTCTGTGAAGCATTTATTTGGGCTGCAATTTCTGAGGCTGGTAGCTCTAATGAACTTATCCTCTGCAGCAGAGGTAACTCTGGGTCTTACTTTCCTGTGGCGGTCCTCATGAGGGCCAGTTTCATCATAGCACTTGATGGTTTTTGCGACTGCACTTGAAGAAACTTTAAGTTCTTCACATTTTCCGGATTGACTGACCTTCATGTCTTAAAGTAATGATGGACTGTCGGTTCTCTTTGATTATTTGAGCTATTCTTGCCATAAATGGACTTGGTCTTTTACCAAAGAGGACTATCTTCTGTATACCACTCCTACCTTGTCACAACACAACTGATTGGCTCAAACACATAAAAAGGAAAGAAATTCCACAAATTAACTTTTAACAAGGCACACCTGTTAATTGAAATTCAATATTGTGCAAAGCTGTCATCAAGGCAAAGGGTGGCTACTTTGTAGAATCTCAAATATTAAATATATTTTGATTTGTTTAACACTTTTTTGATTACTACATGATTCCATATGTGTTATTTCATAGTTTTGATGTCTTCACTATTATTCTACAATGTAGAAAATTGTAAAAAAAAACTTGAATGAGTAGGTGTCCAAACATTTGACTGGTACTGTATATATATATAAAAAGCATTATCAATATTTCAAATTAATTATCAACACAGTAATAAATGGCTAGAAAAACTCATTCATAATCAAATATAAATCTAGAGGTATAAAATACATTGTTCCTTTTGATAGTGGTAAATTGTAATTATTAGTATTATTAACATAACATGATATTAAATAATTCCACCTTTCCAAATGATTGCCTACAACAGAATTTACATCCACTTGAGAAATAATAAAACAGTAGATAAACTGACTGAATATCTGAAGGATATTTTTGTACTTTTAAGGAAGGTGAGTATTGGCAAAGTGTGACACTTTCTGAAAATTGTCTTTCCTTGAACACCTTCCAGAATCATCCCATTGTCTTAACCCCTAACATGATACCATTCTAAACACTATGAACTAAAAAATAAATAAATATTAAACACAGGATCAAAGACTCTTCTTAAAACACTAATTGTTCTGAGATCATTGAAATAGTCCAGGTAATCCATTTTCTCTCATTGCCAAGGTCAACCTGGGGGCCAACATCCATTAATCTGAAGTTAAACCTGCCTCTGGCCAGGTTTAATTCAAGCCTTCACTTAGATCCAGTGGCGAACCGTGACTATAGGACCTAGGCCTTCAGAGGGATCAAAATTCTAACAATAAGTTCTATCAAAAAAATATATATCATGAAAATAACAGAAAACATAGCATCACTTAATACGCCAGACATTATATATTCTGTAGTCGGCCCATTCTAGTTCTAGTGAAGGAGGAGCGATGCTTTTTGATGACATTATGAATGAATCAAACAGGCCGCGCTTCGGGCTGCCGCGCACACAGACAGAACCCGCATGGACACAACATGACACATAGAATTTTGAAGATGGCGCCGACAGATATGGCAGCTCTGCTTCTAGCTCCTAAGCAACTTTGCAGTATTTCTTACATTATTTGGCCAGTATTTTTTTTTGTGTTATTACATTACAGCCGGAAATAACTTTTGGATATCAGAGCGGCGGTAACTCACCTGCCATCACTAGCCGGCTTCCACCCGGTTACGCAACCCTGCAGCTTAGAGGCTACTGCCCTACATATATAGACTTGGAATCAATGGCCACTTTAATAATGAAACACTAGTCACTTTAATAATGTTTACATATTTTTGCTTTACTCATCTCATAAATATATACTGTATTCTATTCTACTGTATTTTATTTTATGCCACACCAACCTTGCTCATCCTAGTATTTATATATTTCTTCAATCCATTCTTTTACTTTTAGATTTGAGTGTATTGTGTGTATTGTTGGGAATTGTTAGATACTACTGCACTGTTGGCGCTAGAAACGCAAGCATTTCGCTACACCCGCAATAGCATCTGCTAAATATGTATATGTGACTAATACAATTTGATTTGATTTGAACATAATGCACTGTTTGCACAGCTTATGGTAGCCAGCACCACTATCACACTATCACCAATAGAGACAACAACAGTGTCACATCAAATGTGAAAGGCTTGTGGTGCTGAAAGGACAGCAACCGTAATACCTGTGCACTCCATGGCGCTGAAGGAGAGACAGTTTTGGTCAAACACAGAGACAGGGCTGATAGCCAGGAGACAGCAGTCACACACAGCATCAAATAATGTTACAGAATAAGCAGCCCATTCACTCCAGTAGGCCCCATGAAGTCAGAACAATACAATAGCACAACCATTTCATTTCCAAAATGAAATTAACAAACCAGCTATTACTTCCCATTGCAAATATATTTTATCACGTTCATCACACTAACTGGTGATACGAAGTTTAAATGCAACAATGTTTTCCAGTCATTGTAAGTGAGGACCTGGTGGACCTATTGGGAAACCACACAATCATTTGGCCTTTTTTGGGGCTTGGGCTCATTAAATGTTGTTAATGTAGGGCTCATAAAATGCATTTAATATATGTCTGATCAGGTAGCATCAGGTTTGTATTTTCATGCTGATCAAAGCTCTAATTAAATCCAGACATTTATAAGTGTTATAATGCTTTTGAATGACACTTCCGGTTTTGGCGGAAAATACCGGGTTACCCGGGAGAAGAGTGATTTATTCTCGGGATGGAACATTTGTAAAACACCGGGGAAATATTAAACCCTATTGGCATACCAGTTGTTTCACAAGACACCAACTAAGTAACTTACATATACGGTATTATTAATAAAGACAGGCTATTTTTATTGTTCATATTATTTGCGTTGATGATGTATTGAAGTCAAGTGGTTCAACATTCAAATGTAGTTGGATGGACCACACAGGACTGCTTGGAAAAAGCGACGGTCGGTGGAACACTTGCGCCACCAAGTGGACAATTGCTTCAGTTCCCTTGTGGCATCAACGCTACTAGAGATATGTGATATAAGATCAAATGTTATGTCAATATTATTATCTCTAAATTGATTCCCCCACCCGTATTTCATATATTATTATTCTGATTTAGCTGTTAATCTGGATTTAATTTATAAACACTTTCTGTCATTTCCGATTGGAGGTCAGATGACCTAGTGACTTCCGATCCTACCAATTTGTTACTTTGTAACAGTCAAAAGTGGTTATTCCCAACGTTGATCAACTCCCAATCTATGACACGATTTTCTTTAAATCATTATCTTTGATATTTGGCGGACAGTTTACAGAGCTACGTTTTGTGTAAACGCAATCGAATATGACGTGCCCGAGAACGGCACCTTCCTCCCGAAACCATTGCGGTATCGCTTCTCGGCCTTTTGGCTAAGATCAAGTGTCTATATGGCACTGAAGAGTATGAAAGATAACAAAGTACCAGGAGTGGATGGGCTCTCTAAAGAGTTTTACATAGTGTTTTGGGATTTAATTGGATGTCATCTTTTGGAAGTATTTAAGAATTATTTTTGGTTTGGAGCATATGGGAGGTTCAATGTGCGAGGGGGTAATCTCGCTACTTTACAAAAAGGGAGACCTCAAAACACTAGCAAATTGGAGACCTTTAACAATGTTGTGTGTAGACTATAAATTATTAAGTAAAGCCATAACTAATCGTCTGTCTTCTGCCATGGCATATGTTGTTGGTTTAGACCAAACATGTGGTGTGGTAGGGAGAAAGTTAACCTGGAACTTGCAATTGCACAGAGACGTTCAAGCATATTTAGAGGAAAGGCACCTGCCAGCTATTACTGTAAATTTGGACCAGGAAAGCCTTTGACATGGTAAACCATGAGTTTTTGTTTAGAGTTCTGAAAAAAATGTGGTTTTGGAAAGAATTTTATGAAATGGGTAAAAATTCTTTATAGTAATGTGGGAAGCAGAGTAAATATTAATGGGAATATTGGAAATGTAATCAAGCAATTACGAGGTGTCTCTCTGCTCTATTGTATGTTTTATATATTGAACCTTTCGCATGTGCAATTAGGACAAATTACAACATCAAAGGCATTATATTACCTGGAGGGGATATTCTAAAAATTTCACAATACGCGGACGACACCATTTTATATTTACAAGACGACCTGAGCTTGAAAGAGGTTATCAAAGTCATTGATGAGTTCTCTGTTGCCTCCGGGTCTAGGATTAACAAGAATAAAACAGAAATAAAATATATGGGACAGTGGAAATGGAGATCTGATCAGTTATGTGGTTTGACTGTGTGCACAGGACCAATGGTAGTGCTCGGGATATCTTTCGGAAATGAAATTAAAGATGACATGGTTAATTGGAAAGAAAAACTACTTTCGCTTAATAAAAGATTGGGACTGTGGAAAGTGAGGCGACTATCTTTAGTGGCAAGGTGTTAGTGCTGAAGGCGGACATTCTGCCTTCATTACTCCACCTTGCATATGTGTTTCCCATGCCGGTGTCTCTAAGGAAAATGTTCATACGTGTACTGTTTAATTTCTTTTTGGGGGATATGAGTACATCCGGAGAGATGGGATGTACCAGCCTATAGAGGCTGGTGGAAGGGATTTCCCTCATATTCCTCTCAAACTAGATGCGTTGTTCTACTCAAACGTTTGTTGTCTTTTTGTCGTCTTCTGTACACAAATGTCATATATTAATCAAATTCTGGCTGTCCATACCGTTAAGGTTTATGGTGGAGTGGGATAATAGTAAGCCAAAAGCTGAAATTATCCCATTTACATTTTAAGAAAATAGTTGAATGGGCAAGGAAAAACCCTGTCTGCAAAGTAAAAGAAAATGTAATCAACCACAGACTGCTATATGTGAAATTGATAGAAAATTGTTGTCCTAGAGACCGATTACCAATATCACCTTCCACCTGGCTACGGGCACAATTAAAAGGTTTAGACAACAGACTGAAAGATTTCAATTGGCTTGTTTTACACAGACGTCTTCCGGTCCGTTCAACATTATATGATCATAATTTGACCCTGAATAAATTTTGTCCCAGGGACAACTGTTTCGCAATTGAAACAATTCGCCATGTTTTATGGGAATGCTCTTTTGCCCAAATAGTTTGGAAGAAAATTAAAATAGATTTTAATATTTTAAAAAACATTGATTATGAAGGGGTAGCCAAATTTGAACTAAAAAATGCGGAAAAGGTGCAATTATTAGAATTAGTAACTCTGGTGTCCCTTATCAAGACCAAACTTTGGGAGGCCAGATGTGGTGCGGTCAATGACACCCTCAAGTGGTCACCGACGGGATTGGTTTAATTTATAAAACAAGAAATTTGGAAAAAAATACAATTCGAAATAGATAAGTGGGGCATCACATCTGTTAAATATAGATGGAAAGGGATATACCCTTCTTTGTAAACGTTTTTTATAGCCTATATATAGGCCTATGTATAACTGTATTCTGTCGTTTAAATTGAAATGTAGGCTAAGTCTTTGTAAATATTCAATATACACTGAGGTTTATTCAGAGTTCCCTTTGGTATATCTGTATGTTTTTATTTCTATAATAGTTTTTATTCCTTTGAAAGATCAGCTTTGGGAGATTGTTAGAGGCAATTGTTTACATGCATTTCTTGAATGTTGGCCTTTTAGCTGGTCAGGTTCCTCAGAACAGCACTTTTTTTTAGGAGTTTCGCTATTTTTATACGGTTAAGGTACTGTTTTGTAAACCCATGTTATGTACAACGTTATGCACTGAATTTGTACTTGTATTTGAATGTGAAATGAAAATAAAAATTATTTTTCCAAAAAAAAAAAAAATCTGTTCTTATCAGTTTAATATCTGATACGTCCCCTATCTGGGGACCATATATTAAATTGATTTTTGGAATAGGGAGATGGAATAGGGGCTTGCTCCGTCCACTCCACGCATCGACCTGGTATTGCAGTACCTCCAGGAACGGTGCACCCCCTCTCATTGTGAAAACAAATCATGCAGAGTTAACGCAGTTGCTTAGTTTTAATTAGTTATGATCGTGATGTATATTGTATTTTCACATTTAGGCAAGTTCATCTCAATGTCAATGATGGCTAGAGAGTGCTGGTCAAGTCAGTCACCGTTATCTTGACTATGATAGCTGATATCAATGGTGCATTAATCTTCTAATCAAAGTTTATTCGTCACCTCCACAGGATACAGGGTGTAAATGGTACAGTGAAATGCTTACTTGCAAGCTCTCCTCAACAGTGCAATACACATGATCAAAAATATACACAAATAGCTAAGTAATAAAGTAGTTTAACAAAAAGAAGACAATTGTTATGATTGGAAATATATACACTGGAAGACTATACAGTATAAACTATTAAATGTGCTAAAGTCATGTACTGGTAACATGAACTGCCTCACATACCGGTAACGTTATCTGATGTATTTGTCTGAAGTCATTATTTGATAGGCCTGCTATTTCACAAGACTCAAATATATGCAGTTGACATGTACAGTGGGGAGAACAAGTATTTGATATACTGCCGATTTTGCAGGTTTTCCTAGTTACAAAGCATGTAGAGGTCTGTAATTTATAGCATAGTTACACTTCAACTGTGAGAGACGGAATCTAAAACAAAAATTGTGGTGATGGCACCAGAGCCTCTCGCATCGACTATATGTGGTCAATAAAAACTTGTACTCCAGATACTACACTTCATCTTAGCCAAGAAGAGAAAACGCAATGATTTCGGGAGATAGGTCCCATTCTCGGACACGTCAAATTCGATGACGTTTACACAAAACGTAGCTCTGTAAACTGTCCGCCAAATATCAAAGATAATGCTTTTAAAAAATCTTGGCATAGATTGGGAGTTGATCAACGTTGGGAATAACCACTTTTGACTGTTACAAAGTAACACATTGGTAGGTTCGGAAGTCACGTGGTTCTCTGACCTCCAATCGGAAATGACAGAAAGCGTTTATGAAATTAAATCCAGATTAACAGCTAAATCTGAATAATAATATATGAAATACGGGTGGCGGAATCAATTTAGAGATAATAATATTGACATAACATTTGATCTTATATCACATATCTCTGGTAGCGTTGATGCCACAAGAGAACTGAAGCAATTGTCCACTTGGTGGCGCAAGTGTTCCACCGACCGTCGCATTTTCCAAGCAGTCCTGTGTGGTCCATCCAACTATATTTTAATGTTGAACCACTTGACTTCAATACATAATCAACGCAAATAATATGTAAAAATAGCCTGTCTTTATTTTATATGTCTGTAGAGCCTTGTACGATAAGGCCAGGGTGAGGAGGCCTTCATAAAGTTGCCCTCCTAAATTACTAGAGGCCAAACTTCAAAGATGTCCATGGCACTGGACTGCAGTAAGAGCTAGGCCTACAGTGCGGCCTACGGAGCGGTCCTGGTGTATGGTCCTGGCTGCCTAAATGTTTCCTCCACATAATAAACTGTACAAACATGGCACTTTAGAGGGTTACTTTTACAATTAGCCTTACTGAGTCACTACAACAAACTTCCTATCATGGACATGAAATGCCATTAGGCCTAATGAAGATACCGTATATGTAAGTTACTTAGTTGGTGTCTTGTGAATCAACTGGAATGCGCATCAGGGTTTAATATTTCCCCTGTGTTTTACAAATGTTCCATCCCGAGAATAAATCACTTTTCTCCCGGGTAACCCGGTATTTTCCGCCAAAACCGGAAGTGTCATTCAAAAGCATTATAACGCTTATAAATGTCTGGATATGATTAGAGCTTTGATCAGCATGAAAATACAAACCTGATGCTACCTGAGCCTAATCAGACATATATTAAATACATTTTATAATACATTTTACAAATCCAAATCCCAGATAAAGAATAAGACACTATTTCAAAGCATAGTACATGTAATGTTAGCCAAGTACAATGTAATTACTAGTTGTTACACAGGATTTAGCTATTTAAAATGAAGTGTATCTTTGGGAGTACTTGTAATTAATGTGTACAGTACATTACCCATCCTGACAACCTGGCCCTCAATTTAAAGCTTGTGGAAGTGACATCCAAGTGGGAGAATAAATACACTAGTACACCACAGAGTATCTGTATAAGAAAAATCATTCAGAGCACACTGTGCTGCCAATCACAGTGTAAGGGTGCGACATTTTGCGGGTGTGGAGAGCTCGTTAGAGGATAGAGAAAGCTTACATTGAAGATCTGGGCATCTTGTTATGACCTGCATTATCTGAATTAGGCCCACAGAATTATACCTACGGAGGAGCGGCTTCTATGGAGGAACTTTGAATGTCTTTGAACTTCAGAGTTGGTTTAACGTTGGACCAGAGCAGATGTTAGCTAGCCTGCTAACCCTGTGTGTTTGGTGCGGTGCTAGGTTGGTTAGCAACAAACTTTGTTAGCTAGCTAGCTAACAACCTTGTTTGTGCAGTGCAGTGTAGCACTAGAATTAAAAACAGGTCGTACCTTTATGTCGTTAATAAATCCAATGTGAAACGTGGTGACTATAGTATCCTTAACTAGCATTGAAAAAGTTCATCCATTGTTCTCAAATTAAACATATCTCCCTAATTTCTGAATCATGCTTGTAACGTTGTCAGTAGGATACAGTAACCTATGCTTCAGAGGGGAGGAGCAGGTAGTTTCCACACGCACACCCACTGGCAAAGATTTCCATTCCAGCTGGCAGGCAGTAACTGGAATACGTTTCTAGAGTGAGCTTTCCCAGCTAACAAAATTACGTTCCAGGACGTGACCAAAGTTATTTTAGTCCCTAAATAAGTCATGATAACGTTATTGTGAAACGTTCCTTCTACGTAGCTGTGGTTTCCGCTGACATACAGTGAGGGAAAAAAGTATTTGATCCCCTGCTGATTTTGTACGTTTGCCCACTGACAAAGACATGATAAGTCTATAATTTTAATGGTAGGTTTATTTGAAGAGTGAGAGACAGAATAACAACAACAAAAATCCATAAAAACGCATGTCAAAAATGTTATGAATTGATTTGCATTTTAATGAGGGAAATAAGTATTTGACCCCTCTGCAAAACATGACTTAGTACTTGGTGGCAAAACCCTTGTTGGCAATCACAGAGGTCAGACGTTTCTTGTAGTTGGCCACCAGGTTTGCACACATCTCAGGAGGGATTTTGTCCCACTCCTCTTTGCAGCTCTTCTACAAGTCATTAAGGTTTCGAGCCTGACGTTTGGCAACTCGAACCTTCAGCTCCCTCCACAGATTTTCTATGGGATTAAGGTCTGGAGACTGGCTAGGCCAATCCAGGACCTTAATGTGCTTCTTCTTGAGCCACTCCTTTGTTGCCTTGGTCGTGTGTTTTGGGTCATTGTCATGCTGGAATACCCATCTACGACCCATTTTCAATGCCCTGGCTGAGGGAAGGAGGTTTTCACCCAAGATTTTACGGTACATGGCCCCGTCCATCGTCCCTTTGATGCGGTGAAGTTGTTCTGTCCCCTTAGCAGAAAAACACCTCCAAAGCATAATGTTTCCACCTCCATGTTTGACGGTGGGGATGGTGTTCTTGGGGTCATAGGCAGCATTCCTCCTCCTCCAAACACGGTGAGTTGAGTTGATGCCAAAGAGCTCGATTTTGGTCTCATCTGACGACAACACTTTCACCCAGTTCTCCTCCGCCACACAAACACAAGAGGGTAGGGGCCGGGTGGGCTTTCCGCCTCGGAGGCGGATCCGGCTCCGGGCGTGACCACCACCTTTTCTCCACCTCCCCGTTGCGCCCCTGGTCTGGTCCCGCTGACTGGAGCTGGACCCGACGACGGTGGACCAAACCTTACTGGCTCCGGACTGGAGCCGCTGGCCGGAGATGGACTGGACACCGGTGGAGCGGATTGCTCTGCCTCCGGAGTGGAGCAGCTGACCGGTGCCGGACCAGGCACCGGTGTAACAGGCACGCGCCGTGGCGGACTGGACACACGCACCACTGGTTTGGCGCGGAGAGCAGGAACGGGCCGGACCGGGCTGACGACGCTCACCACTGGCTTGGTGAGGGGAGCAGGAACGGGCCGGACCGGGCTGACGATGCGCACCACAGGCTTGGTGCGGGGAGCAGGAACGGGCCGGACCGGGCTGGCGACGCGCACCACTGGCTTGGTGCGAGGGACAGGAACAGGCCGGACCGGGCTGGGAACACGCACCACTGGCTTGGTGCGGGGAGCAGGAACAGGCCGGGCTGGACTGGGAACACGCACCACTGGCTTGGTGCTAGCACCGGACGTACAGGACTGTGCCGGAACACTCACGGCACAGTACGTGGCTCCGCATAACACGGAGCCTGCCCAGTCTCACGCTTCCTAGCCTGAGTATGGGGAGTTGGCTCTGCTCTAACTCTAGGCTCCGCCAACCACCCTTTTAGCCCCCCCAAACATTTTTCTTGGGGCTGTCTATCGGGCTTCCTCCTCGGCCGGTACCCTCTGTGTTGCCACTGCTCCTCTCTGTAGCGTGCCTCCACAGTCTCCTCCCAAGGACGGCGATCCATTCCGGCCTGAATCTCTTCCCAAGTCCAGGATCCCTTCCCCGTCCAGGATCTCCTCCCAAGTATAGGCTGTCTGTTCCTGGACACGCTACTTGGTCCTCTTTAGGTGGGATCTTCTGTCACGCACGTTGACTGATGACTCGTGGAACCAAGGCGCAGCGTGATAAGCGTACATCTTTATTGATACACAACACATGAACAAAACAACAAAACGAAACGATATGTGAAGTCCTGAGGTTACATACACCAAACCTTTACAGATCAAGATCCCACAAACTAACTGGTGCCAACAGGCTGCCTGAGTATGGTCCCCAATCAGAGACAACGAGCTACAGCTGCCTCTGATTGGGAACCACCTGGCCAACATAGATCTAAACGATCTAGAACAAAAAACATAGAAAACTAAACAAAGAAAAATCCACACCCTGGCTCAACATTTAAGAGTCCCCAGAGCCAGGGCGTGACATCATGGGCTAAAACTTGTGTAAACAGGCAGAGGGCTGATCGTTTCTTCTTAAAATAAGTTAAGTGTTAATTGGGAAATCAATCCAAACACTAAATAGGCATATGGCATATATGACAACTGCATTTCGTTGACATTAAGATATTTGGATTCAATAATTTTGCAGGTTGCAATTTTCTCTCAAATCTGGACGCATTCAAGGGGCTCTTGATAAACAGCTAACTTATTTTTGTCAATTGCTTTCAAAATACTTGATATAGATTTCCAATTTTTTACAAACAGATACATTTTAAATGGCCATCCCTACCATTTCCCTTCGATAGTGGGAGTCTTTAAGTGTTTCACAGATATCCTTTAGTTCCTCATTTGTTTCTGCAGGGTTTTGCAGCATTTCAAGTTGCCCCAAGGACTCTGACTCCTTTGGCTGCCGGGCCCTCTATGGCCTCCATAACTTGGTTCAGAGCAGTCCTGAACTCTGTACGGATCATCTCCAGTTCCACCATTATCCTCTATGGCCTCCATAACTTGGTTCAGAGCAGTCCTGAACTCTGTACGGATCATCTCCAGTTCCACCATTATGCTCTATGGCCTCCATAACTTGGTTCAGAGCAGTCCTGAACTCTGTACAGATCATCTCCAGTTTCACCATTATCCTCTATGGCCTCCATAACTTGGTTCAGAGCAGTCCTGAACTCTGTACGGATCATCTCCAGTTCCACCATTATCCTCTATGGCCTCCATAACTTGGTTCAGAGCAGTCCTTAACTCTGTACGGATCATCTCCAGTTCCACCATTATGCTCTATGGCCTCCATAACTTGGTTCAGAGCAGTCCTGAACTCTGTACGGATCATCTCCAGTTTCACCATTATCCTCTATGGCCTCCATAACTTGGTTCAGAGCAGTCCTGAACTCTGTACGGATCATCTCCAGTTTCACCATTATCCTCTATGGCCTCCATAACTTGGTTCAGAGCAGTCCTGAACTCTGTACGGATCATCTCCAGTTCCACCATTATCCTCTATGGCCTCCATAACTTGGTTCAGAGCAGTCCTGAACTCTGTACGGATCATCTCCAGTTCCACCATTATGCTCTATGGCCTCCATAACTTGGTTCAGAGCAGTCCTGAACTCTGTACAGATCATCTCCAGTTTCACCATTATCCTCTATGGCCTCCATAACTTGGTTCAGAGCAGTCCTGAACTCTGTACGGATCATCTCCAGTTTCACCATTATCCTCTATGGCCTCCATAACTTGGTTCAGAGCAGTCCTTAACTCTGTACGGATCATCTCCAGTTCCACCATTATGCTCTATGGCCTCCATAACTTGGTTCAGAGCAGTCCTGAACTCTGTACGGATCATCTCCAGTTTCACCATTATCCTCTATGGCCTCCATAACTTGGTTCAGAGCAGTCCTGAACTCTGTACGGATCATCTCCAGTTTCACCATTATCCTCTATGGCCTCCATAACTTTGTTCAGAGCAGTCCTGAACTCTGTACGGATCATCTCCAGTTCCACCATTATCCTCTATGGCCTCCATAACTTGGTTCAGAGCAGTCCTGAACTCTGTACGGATCATCTCCAGTTCCACCATTATCCTCATCTCCACTGCTTGAAGATCTGCAAAATAATAAAAGACTCAACAGTTTTGCTGCAAGTAGTGTGACAATACAAGCCATGAGTACCAGGCAGGACATGGATCAAGGCCATGTGAAATACCTCCATCAAAATATCCACCCTTCATATATATTAGTAGTATTGATAACCATGTATCTGCTGACAGCCAAATAATTTGGAATTGATGTTGACAATACAAGAGAAGCAACATGTTGTAACATATAGGCACATATAACTTGTGTGTGAAACATTGTATTGTATTCTTATGATTGGTAGGGGGTTATTATGTCTGAGTGAATGGGCTGCTTCTACTTTAACATCATGCTGTGTGACTTGTCTTTCTGTCGCCCTATGCGTTTTATATAAAGTCTCCTACATGGAGTGTCTGCTTCTCTGTCTGCTTCTCTGTCTGCTTCTCTGTCGGCTTATCGGTCAGGCCGTCTGCTTCTCTGTCTGCTTCTCTGTCGGCTTCTCTGTCTGCTTCTCTGTCTGCTTATCTGTCGGCTTATCTGTCAGGCCGTCTGCTTCTCTGTCAGCTTAACGGTCAGGCCGTCTGCTTCTCTGTCCTTTATCGGTCAGGCCGTCTGCTTCTCTGTCAGCTTAACGGTCAGGCCGTCTGCTTCTCTGTCCTTTATCGGTCAGGCCGTCTGCTTGTCTGTCAGCTTATCGGTCAGGCCGTCTGCTTCTCTGTCAACTTATCGGAACTACAGAGTTGGTTTAACGTTGGAACAGAGCTAATGTTAGTTAGCTAGCTAGCTAACAACCTTGTTTGTAAAGTGCAGTGCAGCACTATAATTAAAAACAGGTCGTACCTTTTTGTCGTTAATAAATCCAATGTGAAACGTGGTGACTATAGTATCCTTAACTAGCATTGAAAAAGTTCATCCATTCTTCTCAAATTAAACATATCTCCCTAATTTCTGAATCATGCTTGTAACGTTGTCAGTAGGATACAGTAACCTATGCTTCAGAGGGGAGGAGCAGGTAGTTTCCACACGCACACCCACTGGCAAAGGTTTCCATTCCAGCTGGCAGGCAGAAACTGGAATACGTTTCTAGAGTGAGCTTTGTTGCGATTTTTGTGGGACTGGAGAAAAATACCCGGAAAGGAAAATAAGGTTATTACCTGGATTCCATGCTTTTAAAATAACTGTGCTGTTCCTAAAAAGTATAGAACACTTTTTCCGGTTATTTCCCTGAACCGGTTCCAATCCTAGAGAAATTATGTGGATGAAGGTCATGCTTAGGCTAATAAACTATAAAGGGAAATAAATTGCTACAGTTTACACTTTTTTTGTTGTAATTTAATGAAATGTTGTAATCCGATCTCGGAATGCACGGACCGTTAGTAGTGGGGGACAGGAAGTTCCGGGCAGGCGGCACCATTCTTCACAATAAAGAAAGCGCCAGAACTGTGCAGTCAAGAAGATAACCTTTGTGTCCGTTTCTATTTATTACTACAGGTATGTAATAGCACGTTTAAACTTTCTAATGTCGAAAGAACATACCATGCTAGGTAACAAATCCGTTAAGGTATTATCACGTTTGTTAAAGGTTTGATGTGTTATTTTTGTGTCAAACCGAGTAAGTGAAAGAACGTGATAAAAACTATTTTACAAGTCACATAGCTAGAGATTTTGGGTTTGTCTGAGTGAATGTACATAATTTTCTCATTTTAGTTTAATTAATAATCAATTTATTTGAGATTTCTGAGTTCGTTTTGCATATTATTGGTTTTGTGTAAAATTCCCATGCTGGTAAAATGGCGGCTACTCTCGGTCAGCGTCAACAGACTTCAGTGAGGACAGTGCGGGTGCATCAGATAGAGACAATTTCACGGTCGGACTACTGTTTTGAAGATGAATGTAATGATTATCAGTTTTCTACATGTGTACTAATATTCAGACACATTCACTAGTTTCAGTCTTTATCAATAAATGTTGCTATGGTGTGAACAGGAAAAACAATTGGTTTTTGATTGAAGTAATACAGTGAAGACAAGGTTTAAGGAAATTAGCACACAGTGCTGTCTAAAACAAACTGTAACCTTGTACTAAATGGATTTTGAGTCATATATGCATTTATCTACTATAGGTTAGGTATTAGCTCAAAAGTATTGTGGAGCTCCTGCACTTTAATATAAACAGTACCGGCACCCAAAATGAGTATTAGCACCTATTTCAGTCCAAGTCAAGCAATGAATTAGATAATTGAACAAGAAAAAAGTGAAAATATTTTTAGAGAATAAAGAAAGTGCCAGAACTGTGAAGACAATAACTTTTTGTATCTGTTTCTCTTTATTAATACTGGCCGATTCACGTAAGTCTGAGGCCGGTAACATCAACAATGAGGACAAACCCAGCCTGCCTCTCTCCTTCCACACTGAGTCCAAACCTACAGTCACTGGGTCCTGATTGTGACAGTGGAGCACAGTTTGCATCGCAATATCCAGAGATGGCATCAGTGAAGCTGGAAGACTGCAGTCAAACACTGGAGCTGAATGTCAACATTAAAGATGAAGAAGAGGAGGAGAAGATTGGGAAATCTGTTTCTCAGGGTAAGAGCAGGTTCTATCTAACTAAGTTTGTTGGACATGATTTGGAAAGGCACACACCTGCCTATATACAGTGCATTCTGAAAGTATTCAGACCCCTTGACTTTTTCGACATTTTGTTACGTTACAGCCTTATTGTAAAATAGATTAAATAGTTTTTTTCCCTCATCAATCTACTCACAATACCCCATAATGATAAATCCAAAACAACAACAACTGAACAATCATATTTACATAAGTATTCAGACCCTTTACTCAGTACTTTGTTTAAGCACCATTGGCAGTGATTGCAGCTAAAGTCTTAATGTGTATGACGCTACAAGCTTGGCACATCTGTATTTGGGGAGTTTCTCCCATTCCTCTCTGCAGATCCTCTCAAGCTCTGTCAGGTTGGATGGGGTGCGTCGCTGCACAGCTATTTTCAGGTCTCCAGAGATGTTCGATTGGGTTTATGTCCCGGCTCTGGCTGGGCCACTCAAGGACATTCAGAGACTTGTCCCGATGTCACTCCTGCGTTGTCTTGGCTGTGTGCTTAGGGTCGTTGTCATATTGGAAGGTGAACCTTCGCCCCGGTCTTGAGGTCCTGAGCGCACTGGAGGAGGTTTTCATCAAAGATCTCTCTGTACTTTGCTCCAATCATCTTTCCCTCGATCCTGACTAGGCTCCCAGTCCCTGCCGCTTAACAACATCCGCGCAGCATGATGCTTCCACCACCGTGCTTCACCATAAGGATGGTGCCAGGTTTCCTCCGGACGTGATGCTTGGCATTCAGGCCAAGAAGTTCAATCTTGGTTTCATCAGACCAGAGAATCTTGTTTCTCATGGTCCAGTACTTTAGGTGCCTTTGGCAAACTCCAAGCGGGCTGTCATGTGCCTTTTGCTGAGGAGTGGCTTCCGTCTGGCCACTCTACCATAAAGGCCTGATTGGTGGAGTGCTGAAGAGATGGTTGTCCTTCTGGAAGGTTCTCACATTTCCATAGAGGAACTCTGGAGCTCTGTCAGAGTGACCATCATGTTCTTGGTCACCAAATAGACAGTTGTGTGACTTTCCAAATCATCTCCAATCAATTGAATTTACCACAGTTGGACTCCAATTAAGTTTTAGAAACATCTCAAGGATGATCAATGAAAACAGGATCCACCTGAGCTCAATTTCGAGTCACATAGCAAAGGGTGTGAATACTTATGTAAACAAGGTATTTCTGCTGTTTTATTTTTAATACATTTGCAAAAATGTCTAAGAACCTGTTTTCACTTTGTCATTATGAGGTATTGTGTGTAGATTGATGAGGATTTTTTTATTTAATCAATTTCAGAATAAGGCTGTAACGAATCAAATTGTGGAAAAAGTAAAGGGGTCTGAGTACTTTCCTAATGCACTGTACATATCCAAAAGTGGACCTAGAAGTTTGTCCTTAAATATCTATTGGGAGCCCATCTGGACCTTCCGCTTTACCTCCCTTCATATCGAAAATAGCATCAGATATTTCAACACCATCCAATTCCTTTTATCAGATCCAAATGAGTGTCTTCTGAAATAGAGGGAAAATCAAGACCTGACTAGTTCAGTTCTCAGGAGATTCAAAGTTGTAAAGTGTGTTGTAGTAGGAAGCAAATGTTTGGTTTATTTCTACAGGATCCATTGATAATTGTCCTTGTAAATTATGAATTGCATTAAAGGCTGAATTTTGCTTCTTAATGTGCCAGGCCAGCAATTTACCAGGTTTTTCACCTTGATCATAGGACTGTTTCAGCCTAGTAAAGCTGTTTGCAGCCTTTGAGGTGGGAAGTTCTTCATACTGAGCTTTAAGACCAAATCATTCCTTGTTTACTTCTACTGAGTTATCCAAAAAAGCTTCCCTCTCCAATTCTCTCATTTTGCTCTCCGTATCTCATTTTCTGATTTATCAGATTTGAAACTGGTAAAACGTATAATTTGCCCGCAAATATGTGCTTTGAAATCCTCCCATCTGGTACTCGCTGACGTTTGGTCAGTGTTCAATGTGAAATAAACATCTATATGCACTCCAGCGTAATGTAAGAAGTCTGGGTCCTTTAACCATCTGGGATGCAAACGCCATCTAGAGGATCCTTTTACTAGTTTTGTAATCCATATAGAATAATCACACAGGGGAATGGCCATTCAAAACAACAGTATCATATCCACTTCCTGCTACATTGGGAAGCAATGAGCAAGAAACTAAAAAGTAGTCTACATGAGAATATGATTTAAATGTGAACATGAATTCTCCCCTTTTATTAGGGTTCTGAGTCCTCCAAGGTTCACATAGATTTAAGTCCTGAATGAAATGCTGTAATTTCTTTCTACTCTGCGAGTGGGAAGTGTCTAAACCAGAGGAGCGATCTAGATGAAGATCAAGAGTGCAATTAAAGTCCCCTGCCATTAGGACCTTACCAGGAATGGAGGCTATCAATAGAAATACAGTGGGGGAAAAAAATATTTAGTCAGCCACCAAGTGTGCATGTTCTCCCACTTAAAAAGATGAGAGAGGCCTGTAATTTTCATCATAGGTACACGTCAACTATGACAGACAAAATTAAGATTTTTTTCCCAGAAAATCACATTGTAGGATTTTTAATTAATTAATTTGCAAATTATGGTGGAAAATAAGTATTTGGTCAATAACAAAAGTTTCTCAATACTTTGTTATATACCCTTTGTTGGCAATGACACAGGTCAAACGTTTTCTGTAAGTCTTCACAAGGTTTTCACACACTGTTGCTGGTATTTTGGCCCATTCCTCCATGCAGATCTCCTCTAGAGCAGTGATGTTTTGGGGCTGTCGCTGGGCCACACAGACCTTCAACTCCCTCCAAAGATTTTCTATGGGGGTTGAGATCTGGAGACTGGCTAGGCCACTCCAGACCTTGAAATGCTTCTTATGAAGCCACTCCTTCGTTGCCCGGGCGGTGTGTTTGGGATCATTGTCATGCTGCCCAACCCAGCCACGTTTCATCTTCAACGCCCTTGCTGATGGAAGGAGGTTTTCACTCAAAATCTCACGATACATGGCCCCATTCATTCTTTCCTTTACACGGATCAGTCGTCCTGGTCCCTTTGCAGAAAAACAGCCCCAAAGCATGATGTTTCCACCCCCATGCTTCACAGTAGGTATGGTGTTCTTTGGATGCAACTCAGCATTCTTTGTCCTCCAAACACGCCGAGTTGAGTTTTTACCAAAAAGTTCTATTTTGGTTTCATCTGACCATATGACATTCTCCCATTCCTCTTCTGGATCATCCAAATGCACTCTAGCAAACTTCAGACGGGCCTGGACATGTACTGGCTTAAGCAGGGGGACACGTCTGGCACTGCAGGATTTGAGACCCTGGTGGCGTAGTGTGTTACTGATGGTAGGCTTTGTTACTTTGGTCCCAGCTCTCTGCAGGTCATTCACTAGGTCCCCCCGTGTGGTTCTGGGATTTTTGCTTACCGTTCTTGTGATCATTTTGACCCCACGGGGTGAGATCTTGCGTGGAGCCCCAGCTCGAGGGGGATTATCAGTGGTCTTGTATGTCTTCCATTTCCTAATAATTGCTCCCACAGTTGATTTCTTCAAACCAAGCTGCTTACCTATTGCAGATTCAGTCTTCCCAGCCTGGTGCAGGTCTACAATTTTGTTTCTGGTGTCCTTTGACAGCTCTTTGGTCTTGGCCATAGTGGAGTTTGGAGTGTGACTGTTTGAGGTTGTGGACAGGTGTCTTTTATACTGATAACAAGTTCAAACAGGTGCCATTAATGCAGGTAACGAGTGGAGGACAGAGGAGCCTCTTAAAGAAGAAGTTACAGGTCTGTGAGAGCCAGAAATCTTGCTTGTTTGTAGGTGACCAAATACTTATTTTCCACCATAATTTGCAAATAAATTCATTAAAAATCCTACAATGTGATTTTCTGGGAAAAAATCTTAATTTTGTCTGTCATAGTTGACGTGTACCTATGATGAAAATTACAGGCCTATCATCTTTTTAAGTGGGAGAACTTGCACAATTGGTGGCTAACTAAATACTTTTCCCCCGGCTGTATGGCATGGCATAAGCTAAAGACAACTAATACAATTGCATTTTATAGATGGCAGTTTGAATGCACAGAGATGCCAATGCAAGATCCTGAGGCCCATTAAATACTTATTTCCCTCATTAAAATGCAAATCAATTTATAACATTTTTGACATGTGTTTTTCTGGATTTCTTTGTTGTTATTCTGTCTCTCACTGTTCAAATAGACCTACCATTAAAATTATAGACTGATCATGTCTTTGTCAGTGGGCAAAGCGTACAAAATCAGGAGGGAATCAAATACTTTTTTTCCCTCATTGTACATGGTTTTACACCAGTATTGCCAGCATTTGTTTTATTCACTGGGCTATCTAGACTGATCAGATAGTAGACTAAAGAAGTGAAGTAGACAAACTGCCAATGTTTTAAAGTTTTATTAAATGAGTCTGTGTAGTTACGAACCCTTGTGATAGTGAGTGGAGGATGATATGGCTTCTACATCTGCAAAGCTTGCTCTTTGGGGGTTTTGGCTGGGTTTCTATAAAGCACTTTGTGACAACTTCTGATGTAAAAGGGGCTTCATAAAATACAGTTGATTGACATGTATATCACACCAACTGACTGGTTCTTCTGATGTTGTTCACACAGGAGACCATGTTGAGACATTCAATACATCCAGAGAGCAACAGCAGGAAGATCACAGAGCTAAGAGGTCTCACCACTGCCCACATTGTGAGGCGAGTTTCTCAATTCTATCAAAGTTAAAAATACACACTATATACACAGGAGAGAATCTGAATTCCTGTACTGACTGTGGGAAGAATTTCACAATATCAAAGGCTCTGACAGTTCATCAGAGAGTGCACATAGGAGTGAAGCCTTACTCCTGCTCTGACTGTGGGGCAAGTTTCTCTCATCTTGGCAGCTTAAAAAGACATGAACGTATACACACAGGAGAGAAGCCTTACTCCTGCTCTGACTGTGGGGCAAGTTTCTCAACTGGGCAGCTTAAAACAACATGAACGTATACACACAGGAGAGAAGCCTTACTCCTGCTCTGACTGTGGGGCAAGTTTCTCTCAACTGGGCAGCTTAAAACAACATGAACGTATACACACAGGAGAGAAGCCTTACTCCTGCTCTGACTGTGGGAAAAATTTCTCTCGACAGGACAGCTTAAAATCACACCATAACGATTTACACAGGAGAGAAGCCTTACTCCTGTTCTGACTGTGGGGCAAGTTTCTCTCATCTGGGCAGCTTAAATAGACATGAACGATATACACACGGGAGAAGCCTTACTCCTGCTCTTACTGTGGGAAGAGTTTCTCTCGACTGGGCCACTTTAAAATACATGAGACGTATACATACAGGAGAGAAGCCATACTCCTGCTCTGACTGTGGGAAGGGTTTCTCTCAATCTGGCAAATTAAAAATACATGAACGTATACATACAGGAGAGAAGCCATACTCCTGCTCTGACTGTGTAAAATGCTTCACAACATCAACTGAGCTAAGACTTCATCAGAGAACACACACAGGAGAGAAGCCTTACTCCTGCTCTGACTGTGGGTTAAGTTTCTCTCGACAAGGCCCCTTAAAAATACATGAACGTATACACACATGAGAGAAGCCTTACTCCTGCTCTGACTGTGGGAAGAGTTTCTCTCGACTGGGCAAATTAAAAATACATGAACGTATACACGCAGGAGAGAAGCCTTATTCCTGCTCTGACTGTGAGATGAGATTCTACATATCTGGCAATTTAAAAAGACACCAACATATACATAATAAGTAGTAGTGGATTGGATCAAATTAAGAAAGCATAACACTCTATTATAATCCTATTGTTTCTCACTGTGAGAGAACTGTGCAGAGCAACGGGAAAGTTGTAGAATGTTAGAATCTCTTAACTGATCAGTGTGCACCTTGTCAGTTTTGCAGTCCTTAGATAGCTCCCTACTGTAAAGATAATGAGAGGTATAGGGATATGAGGAAACCACGGTACATGCATCCATGCCCTGACAAATTAAGGCTGTTCTGATGACAGACTATCAGCTGTTCAGAAATGACAGGTCCAGAGAGGGGGTATGGCTATGTATGTGAATCACAGTATGCAGGCAAAGAGAAGAATAACTGACCTAGAGAAAGAAGAGTTTGAGTGTCTTCAGTTCCGTCCTAAACAACACCCCAGCTCAGTTTCATCTCTGGTAGTGGAGTGCTCTAACATCCACCATGGGCACATGACAAAACACTGCAGCAGAACACTGTGGATTATCTCATAATCACTGTCCATGTGATCAGGATGTCTCTCTCCCCAAATGGGTCTCATCCTGTGTGGAGACTTTAATCACCTGCCCATCAAGATGCTGACAAACTCCCATCCATACATGAAACAAGTGGCCAAAGACAAGACCACAGAGGGGACTCCATCCTAGATCTGATCAACACAACCCACTGTACTTACTCCTATCGGATCCCTGTGATCACAAATGTCTGCTGTTCTCTCCAAACACAACATCAGGAGGGAGAAGAGAGTGCAGCGAACAAAGGACATCTGGTAACCCAGAACAGAAAGGAGACCTTTGCACAGTGTGGCCAGTACTGACTGGTCTGCCATACATGAGGTGGAGAGCATCGATGCAAAGGTGGAGACGTTCAACTCCTGCATTCAAACTGCACTTGATGTATACATGCCAATTTGAAAACAACACTGGACAAGCCCTGGATGACTGAAAGAATAAAGGCTGCCATCAGGAAAATACAGAATATTTTCAACAGATGGGGAGAAACAATGACATGGAGAAAATACAGAAACACAGTGCAAATGATTATCAAGGAAGCAAAGACAATCTTCTACAAAACTGAAATCCAGGACCTAAAGAAGAAAACCCTAAGGAATGGTGGGACTTCATTAACAATGGACTGGGACCAAAGAAAACATCAGGAGGGGAGAATACAGGTCAAAGGGGAATTGAAGACGACAACGTGGCTGATGTTTTGAATGGCTTCTTTGCTGAGGCATGGACAAGCACCACACATCTTGCCATCTTCCCCTGCCCATGTCTACAAAGCAGGTTGAGCTGTGCAGCATTGGCCAGTTAATGCAAGCTCTGAACAGACTCAGCCCACGTAAAGCATGTGGGCCTGATGGCATTCAGCCTGGCTACGAAAAGAGCATGCAGAAGATCTATCCCCTGTCATCAAACACATTGTTAACACCTCCTACTGGCAGGGGACAGTTTTATCTGAGTGCACCGATTCAGTATGACTACCTCCCAAAGTCCAGCACTACTATCGCCCTTGGGAAAGCCACATACTCTGGCTGACAGCTACAGACTCCATAAACCCAACAATGGTGAGGGTGTTACTTGCTGATGTGTCCAAAGCCTTTGATCGAGTAGATCACGCATAGTTCCTGCAACATCTGTCTGACATTGAACTGTGTCCAAGGTTACTAGCCTGGCTCACAGCTACACCACCGAAAGAGGGCAGAGGGTGATGGCAACTGGCACATTTAGCCCTTGGTCAGAGGACCATCCACAACCTGCACCACTAATCCTAGAAGACAGGAAGTACCAGTGGTAACAACAACCAAGTATCTTGATTTTAATCTAGACTCTAACCTCAGTGGTGACATGTGGAGCAGCCAGTGAGAAAGACCTCAAACGCCTTTTTTGACTGTTCTGGAATACGTGGAGTGCTGTTAGTTGGATGCAGTAAAAAAGCAGCAGACCCAACTAGACAGGGTGCAGAGGAGGGCCTTGAGGATCATCTCCAGAGGTGGAGCAGTCCAACCACAGCTCCCGTCACTGCAGAGCAGGTGAGAACAGTCTACAGTGCACCTGGTGAAGGACATGCACACTCTTGACCATCCACTGAATGACCTGCTCCCTCCAAGAAAGAGGTAACTGCACCACCAGGCTCCTGAGAAACAGCCACAAACTGTCCTGTATAACTGCCACGTACAAACCGCCTGCTGAAACACCACTCTACCCACTGCTTTTTTTAAATAACATTTTAATATTTCAATTTCCATCATGAAAAAATGTCCTGTAATGTTTAATAAATAATAAATAAATAAATTGGTCATTTAGCAGGAGCTCTTATCCAGAGCGACTTACAGGAGCAATTAGGGTTGTAAGTGCCTTGCTCAAGTGCCGCTTCGACGATTTTCACCTAGTCGGCTCGGGATTAGAACCAGCGACCTTTGGGTTACTGGCACAGCGCTCTTAACCACTAAGCAACCTGCCTTGCCAAGTGTTCTGTATTCTACTTATGTCACGATTGTGTTATGTATTTAGACAGGTAGCCTAGCGGTTAAGAGTGTTGGGCCAGTAACTGAAAAGTCGCTGGTTTGAATCCCGGAGCCAACTAGGTCAAAAAATCTGTCATTGTGGCCTTGAGCAAGGCAATTAACCCCAATTGGTCCTATAAGTCACTCTGGATAAGAGCATCTGCTAAATTACAAATATGTAATGAAAAATCATGTTTGTACATGAATTTATGTATGGGCAACTTCTCTTGTGCATAAATATAACAAAGTGTTTAAAGTGAAGTAGTTAGTGTCTATACAGTGCATTTGAAAGTATTCAGACCCCTTGACTTTTTCAACAAAAAGTTACAGCCTTATTGTAAAAATGAATTTTTTTTTTACAAACAACAAAAGCAACAAAATCCCTCATCAATCTACACACAATACCCCATAATGACAAAGTGGAAATAGGTTTAGACATTTTGCAAAAACTTATTTACATTAGTATTCAAGATCCTTTGCTATGAATCTCAAAATGTATAATCCTGTTTCCATTGACATTCCTTGAGATGTTTCTACACTGATTGAGTCCACACTGGAGATAAATTCAATTGATTGGACGTGGTTTGTCTGTCGATTTAACATCCCACAGTTGACATTGCATGTCAGAGCAAAAACCAAGCCATGAGGTTGAAGGAATTGTCCGTAGAGCACCGGACAGGATTGTGATGAGGCACAGATCTGAGAAGGGTACCAAAAAAATGTCTGCAGCATTGAAGGTCCCCAAGAACACCGTGGCCATCCTCCATTCTTAAATGGAAGAAGTTTGGAATCACCAAGATTCTTCCTAGAGCTGTCCACCCGGCCAACTGCGCAATCGGAGGAGAAGGGCCTTGGTCAGGGAGGTGACCAAGAACCCGGTGATCACTTTGACAGAGCTCCAGAGTTCAGCCCGCGTGAAGTTTGCCAAGAGGCACCTAAAGGACTCTGACCATGAGAAACAAGATTCTCTGGTCTGTTGTTACCAGATTGAACTCTTTGGCCTGAATACCAAGCGTCACGTCTGGAGGAAACCTGGCACCATGCCTCACGGTGAAGCATAGTGCGTAGCAGTATCATGCTGTGCGGATGTTTTTCGAGGCAGGGACTGGGTGACTAGTCAGGATCGAGGAATAAAGTACAGAGAGATCCTTGATGGCCTGCTCCAGAGCGCTCAGGACTTAGACTCGGGCGAAGGTTCACCTGGCTCAGCCAGAGCCCAGACTTGAACCCGATTGAACATCTCCGGAGAGACCAGAAAATAGCTGTGCAGCAACGCTCCCCATCCAACCTGATAGAGTTTGAGAGGATCTGCAGAGAAGAATGAATGAAACTCCCAAATACAGGTGTGCTTAGCTTGTAGCATCATACCCAAGAAGACTCTGCTGTAATCGCTGCCAAAAGGTTCTTCAAGAAAGTACTGAGTAAAGGGTCTGAATACTTAGATATTTCCATTTTTTATTAATAAATTAGGAAAAATGTCTAAAAACCTGTGTTTTGCTTTGACATTATGGGGTATTGTGTGTAGATTGATGAAGGGAAAATGATTTAACCAACTTTAGAATATGGCTGTAACGTAATAAAATGTGGAAAAAGTTAGTCTGAATACTTAGATTACCTGTATATAGCCAAGCTATCATTGACTAGGTATTGGCACCCCATGTCTATAGCCAAGCTAACCATTGACTAGGTATTGGCACCCCATGTATATATCCAAGCTATCATTGACTAGAAGTATTGGCTTTTACCCCATGTATATAGGCAAGCTACCCTACATTGACTAGTGTTGGCACCCATGTATATAGCCAACTACCATTGACTAGGTATTGGCACCCCATGTGCATAATAGCTACCATAACTAGTATTGGCACCCATGTATATGCAAGCTACCATTGACTAGGTAATTTGGCACCCCATGTATATAGCCAAGCTATCATTGACTTAGGTATTGGCACTTCCCCATGTATATATGCTTCAGCTACCAGTGACTAGGTATTGGCACCCCATGTATATAAGCAAGCTATCATTGCTCATCATTGTATTAATTTCCTTGGGCTACAATCTTTTCCTATTATTATAATTATTGTATTGTGTTCCTCCATTGTTGGTCAACATTTCACTGTTAGTCTACACCTGTTGTTTACAAGCATGTGACAATTAAAATGAACTAATTATTTAGTTAGTTGTCTTCTAAAACTATACTGAAAAAATATATAAACTTGACATGTAAAGTGTTGGTCCCATGTTTTATGAGCTGAAATAAAATCGGGATATTTTCCATACGCACAAAAGCTTATTTCTCTCAAATTTGGTGCACAAATATTTCCATTTCTGTTAGTGAGCATTTCTCCTTTGCCAAGATAATCAATCCACCTACACGAGTTGTGGCATATCAAAAGCTGATTAAACAGCATGATCATTACACAGGTGCACCTTGTGCCTGGAGCACAATAAAGGCCACTCTGAAATGTGCAGTTTTGTCACACAACACAATGCCACAGATGTCTACATTTTGGGAAGTGCTCAGGTGGCATGCTTTACTGCAGGAATGTTCACCAGAGCTGTTGCCCAGAGAATTTATTGTACATTTCTCTACGAGAATTTGGCAGAGACGTCCAACTGGCTTCACAGCCACAGACCACGTGTTTAACTGTGCAAGCCCAGACCTCCACATCTGGCATCTTAACCTGCAGGATCGCTCTGAGACCAGCCACCCGGACAGCTGATGAGACAGAGGAGTATTTCTATCTGTAATAAAGCCCTTTAGTGGGGAAAAAATCATTCTTATTGGCCTGATGGGTGGGCCCCTGTCATGTGAAATCCATAGATTGGGGCCTAATGAATGTATTTCCAATTGACTGAATTTCATATATGAAGTCTGTACCCTTGTAAAATTGTTCAGATGTTGTGTTTATATTTGTGTTCAGTTAAAATCTTACAAAAAACGGATTATGACTATGTTTGGAAAACTGCATTGATCTGCCAATGAAAAATAACACTAGTCACATGAATTTGTACTGGTCAACCTCTCCTTCTCTTTGTTATTCAATTCTTCCATATTAGATCTGACAGTATGAATGGTTCTTATGTTTTTTGTGGTAAAAAACTCAACTCGTCGTGTTTGGAGTACAAAAATGCTGGGTTGCATCAAAGAACACCATACCTACCATCAAACATGGAGGGTGGAAACATCATGCTTCGGGGCTGTTTTTCTGCAAAAGGGACCAGGGCGACTGATCCGTGTAAAGGAAAGAATGGAGATAGGAGCCATGTATTTGAGATTTTGAGTGAAAACCTCCTTCCATCAGCAAGGGCATTGAAGATGAAACGTGGCTGGGTCTTTCTGCATGACAATCCCAAACACGCCGGCACAGTGGCTTCGGCATTTCAAGGTCCTGGAGTCCAGTCCTCCAGTCTCAGATCTCTTCCCATAGAAAATCTTTGGAGGGTTGAGAAGTCTGTGTTGCCCAGCAGCAGCCCCAAAACATCACTGCTCTAGAGGAGAATCTGCATGGAGGAATGGGCCAAAATACCAGCAATAGTGTGTGAGAAACGTTTTGACCTGTGTCTTGCCAACAAAGGGTATATAACAAAGTATTGAGAAACTTTTGCTATTGTTCAAATACTTATTTTCCACCATAATTTGCAAATAAATTCATTAAAAATCCTACACTGTGATTTTTCTGGATTAATTTTTCTCACTTTGTCTGTCATAGTTGACACCCACCGGTATGGAGTGTGACGGTTGAGAGCCGGGCCCGACCTCACAAAATGATTGTACCCCCTCCCCACTTGAGAATTTATTATTAAATATATGTGTACTGTAGGCTAATAATAATTGTGCCTGCCCTCCCATGCATTTCATATGCCCCACTTAGAACTGAGGTCTGGCGACGGGTCTACATAGTTAGCGTGTACCTATGATGAAAATTACAGGCCCTCTCATCTTTTTAAGTGGGAGAACTTGCACAAGGTGTGGCTGACTAAATACTTTTTTCCCCACTGTACCTTTGAATCTTGAGTACAGACCGGCGTCCCTGTATACCCATACCTTACATCTAGGACTTAAAGTTGTAAAATGAGTGAACTACTCCTTGAATGGAGTGGTAGGTTGCTATGAAAGGGATGTTTATAAAATAAATAAGCGTTAGTTTGTATTTTGTAAAAAAAACATCATAGTACAATGGAATGTTTGTTGTTCATTGTACTACGATGTAAATTTTGTAAAGCTGTCCTTCACTTCGGAGTGCTAATGCTGGCTCTCTGCGTCTCTTGACCATGTCGCGTGGACCGGACACAAAGCTCAGGAGCGCTCTCCACTTCCCTCCGGTAGTTGTTAGCAAGCCTGATAACACATCACTCCCCGACAGACTCCAGCAAAAACTCTTGCATAAATGTATGAAGCCTATACACCTAAACACTAGCGATCTGACATGCTGTGTTGCATGGAAACTGCAGGCTACTAACAACAGCAGCTACATAGTCCCTAGCTGGCCCTGTCCCTCTCTGGCCAGGGTAAGACACTAACTATGTGATTTAAAACAGTTTGTTCCATTTAATTATACACAAAAAGATGTTGCCCAGATCAAATTAATGTACAAACAATATTTTTTCATTAATTTGAGTCATTTAGCAATGCTCTTATCCAGAGCAACTTACAGACCAATTAGGTTAATTGCTGATCAAGGCACAACAACAGATTTTCACCTAGTTGGCTCGGGATTCAAACCAGCGACCTTTCAGTTACTGGCCCAACACTCTTAACTCGCTAGGCTACACTGCAGCCAGATCAATTAACTTCATTACAGGTATCCAAATACATTCATAATCAATTAATAAAATAATTAATCTAAATTTAAAAAACACAAGTAGTCGATTCATAGCCTTTCTATAATTAATAAAGTTGTTTAGTAATATAAAAGAGAATCACAATTAATCCACAAAGATGCACAATTGGATTGAGCTCTGTGGTGACTTGGCTTGAGCCACTGCAGTAAGCTGAGTTCACTGTCATGTTGGTGGAACCATTCCTGGACAAGCCCCGTGTGCATAGGGCATAATCCTGCAGAAAAAAATATATTTTGCAGATGGATAACTGCTACCATGAGGGGATACACCTGATTGGCAATGATGTTTAGATATCCTGTGGCATTCAAAAGTTGCTCCACTTTTATCAAGGGCCCAATGTGTGCCATGAGAAACATACCCCACACACCAGCCTGCAATGCTGACACGGCATGGAACATGCATGACTCGTAGTTTCTCCATACCTTCGTCCTCCCATCAGCATAAACAGCAGAACCGGGGGATTCATCAGACCAGGCAATGTTATTCAAATTCTCCAGTGTCCAGTGTTTTCATTCCCTTAGCCCTGCAGTTTCTTGTTTTCTGCTGAAAGCTATTGGGGATCCATAATAAATACACCACAACTACATCTTTAAGGATCATAGCTTTCACCTGGGTTCACCTAGTCAGTCTATGTCATGGAAAGAACAGGTGTCCTTAATGTTTTGTACACTCAGTGTATGTTGTGTCCTACTAGCTCATTCCCCTGAAAACTGCAGATGTGACCCTGAGCAAGCGCACCTAGTCCCTAATTGCTCATGTAAGTCGCGCTCTGGATAAGAGCGTCTGCTAAATTACTAAAATGTAAATATAATGTACCACCCAGTTAACCATCAACTCCCATTGTAAGGCCCCTCAAATAGGATATTCAACCTTAAAAGGCAAATCCAAGTCATCTCAGTATCATTACAGTAGAAGCTAACCAAACACACCAAATAACTGACAAGGTGCAACACTGATCAGTAAAGTAAAGAGATGCTAACATTCTATAATGCTCTCTTTGATTATAGATTTTAGGACCCCTTTAGTTATAAAAATATATGTTTAAAAATGAGTTTGGCCTTTACTACTCTATCCAATAGAAACACATTGAATAACACATTCATAAATTATCCAAAAAAAGACTAATGGTGAAAACTAATCATTCCACATCATCTCTATCTGATTACATTCAGTACAATGTAGTATTTTTATTAGGATCCCCAGCGCTACTCTTCCTGGGGTCCAAACAGGAACACAAAAATACATCAAATACATCATCAAGCACTACATTTACAATTTAATCATGTTGCAGATCTCCCATCCAGAGACCCACAGCTAGTGCATTCATCTTATGATAGCCAGGAGAGACAACATAGTGGCTACTAACACTCCCTATGAAGCAGGAACCTCGGGAGAAACATGAGAGAACCAGGCTCAAAGGGTGGCCAGTCCTCTTCTGGCTGTACCAGTGACATATGTTTACATATCAAGTAGGCTGTACAATACAAAAGGAAACTATTCTAAAAGTTGGTAAGTGTCAAAAAAGCTAAAAAGGGACAAAAGTCATACCAAGTTATGGGCCATATCATCCTCAGCAGCAAACACAGGTTCTTAAAATGTTTTTCACATTTTATTAAAATCAATAATACCTTATTTACATACACCTTAGCCAAATACATTTAAACTCAGTTCTCACAATTCCTGTAAAATTCCCTGTCTTAGGTCAGTTAGGATCTCCACTTTATTTTAAGTAGAGACAATGATTTTAATACATAGTAAGAACAATTTATTTCAGCTTTTATTTATTTAATCACATTCGCAGTGGGTCAGAAGTTTACATACTCTCAATTGGTATTTGGTAGCATTGCCTTTAAATTGTTTAACTTGGGTCAAACGTGTCGGGTTGCCTTCCACAAGCTTCCCACAATAAGTTGGGTGAATTTTGGCCCATTCCTCTCTGACAGAGTTGGTGCTTAACTGAGTCAGGTTTATAGGCCTCCTCCTGCTTTCGCACACACTTTTTCCAGTTCTGCCCACACATTTCTATGGTTTGAGTCAGGGTTTGTGATGGCGACTCCAATACCTTGACTTGTTGTCCTTAAGCCATTTTGCCCACAACTTGGAAGTATGCTTGGGTCATTGTCCCATTTGGAAGACCCATTTGCGACCAGCTTTAACTTCCTACTGATGTCTTGAGATGTTGCTTCAATATATCCACATAATTTCCTTCCTCATGATGCCATCCCTATTTTTGTGGAGTACCACCAATCCCTCCTGCAGCAAAGCACCCCCGACAGCATGATGCTGCCACCCCGTGCTTCACGGTTGGGATGGTGTTCTTCTGCTTCCAAACATAACATTATTTTACTCCAAACATAACAATGGTCATTATGGCCAAACAGTTCTCTATTTTTGTTTCATCAGACCAGAGAACATTTCTCAAAAAAAAATACGATCTTTGTCCCCATGTGCCAATTGCAAACCGTAGTCTGGCTTTTTTTGGCGGTTTTGGGGCGGTGGCTTCTTCCTTGCTGGCGGCCTTTCCAGGTTATGTCGTTATAACTCATTTTACTGTGGATATAGACACTTTTGTGCCCGTTTCCTCCAGCATCTTCACATGGTCCTTTGCTGTTGTTCTGGGATTGATTTGCACACCAAAGTATGTTCATCTCTACGGAGACAGAGCAGCGTCTCCTTCCTGAGGCGGTATGGCGGCTGAGTGGTCCCATGGTGTTTATGCTTGCGTACTATTGTTTGCACAGATGGGCGTGGTACCTTCAGGTGTTTGGGAATTGCTCCCAGGATGAATCAGACTTGTGGGTCTAAAAATTTATTCTGAGGTCTTGGCTGATTCCTTTTCATTTTCCCATGATGTCAAGCAAAAAGGCATTGAGTTTGAAGGTAGGCCTTGAAATACATCCACAGGTACACCTCCTATTGACTCCAAATTATGTAAATTAGCCTATCAGAAGCTTCTAAAGCCATGACATCATTTTCTGGAATTTTCCCAGCTGTTTAAAGAGCACAGTCAACTTAGTGTATGTAAACTTTTGACCCACTGGAATTGTGATACAGTGAATTATAAGTGAAATAATCTGGCTGTAAACAATTGTTGGAAAAAATGACTTGTGTCATGACACAAAGCCAGATGTCTAACCGACTTGCCAAAACTATAGTTTGTTAAAAAGAAATTTGTGGAGTGGTTGAAAAATAAGTTTTAATGGCTCCAACCTAAAGTGTATGTAAACTTCCGACTTCAACTGAATATGGACAACATGTGAATGACTTCTTCAGTAAATATCTATGAATACAGTAATATACATATGTGGACAGCCAATGACAAGCGACATGGACTATACAGTAGAATGATCTGTATGAATACAGTATATACATATGCCGTGTGATAAAATGCTTCCACAACATCAGCCGAGGCTAAAAGTTCCTGTTGTTATTTTTGTATGTGTGCATAGGTTAATTTTTATTTTTATGTTTTTTGAATCTGGTTTTATTGCTGTTTGGGTTACCTGCGAGAGGGTTCCATTGTAGTCATGGTTCTGTCTAATACTGCTTGTGTTTTCCGCGTCTGTTCTGGACGGCTGGGGACTGTGAAAACCTCTTGCCGCACGTCTTGTGTTTGTGCCGATGAGTGTCCAGATAGTCATTTCACAGAAAGCTGCAGAAGGAAAGCAGTACCACCCAGTCATCTATCAGACCTCCCTGAGTGTATTCAGCCTAAAGAGCAAATCCAAAGATCATCTCAATATCGTGTAACGGTAACTAACAAACACCCAAAACTACCAGGTGAACACTGATCAGTAAAGTCAGACGGCTAACATTCTCTGCGCTCCCTTTCCTCTGATCAATTGTCTCACGGTGAGAAACAATCGGATTCTACAATGAGGTTTACGTTTCTTAATGTTGTCATGTGCACTGTTACCACTTCCTTCTGAGGTAGAGTAGTGACGGAAGCGTCTTCACTCTTAGCTGGTCGGTGAGACAACTGAGCTTTTCTCTGTGTGTGTTCTCTGAGACCTTTTAGCTCAACTGAGTTTAGTAACATTTTTCCACAGTCAGAGCAGTATTAAGGCTTCTCTGCTGCGTGTATCTGTTCGTGTCGTCTTAGGTCGCCCAATTTCTGAGAAGAAACTGCTCCCATCAGAGCAGACGTAAGGCTTCTCTCAGTGTGTGCTCTCTGACGGGCTTTTAGCTCAGCTGACCAGTTTCGGAACATTTTTCCACAGTCAGAGCATGGAAATAAGCTTCTCTCGCCGCGGTGTTTCTGGTTAACTTTTAGCTCAGTCGATGTAGTACAGCATTTGCCAGGGCAGTCAGTGCAGGAGTAAAGCTTCTCTACTGTGTGTATACGTTCTGTGTTTTAAGTTGCTTCCGCAGTCTTAGCATATTAGCTTCTCTCCCCTGTGTGTTATACGTCATGTCGTTTTTATGTTGCCCAGTAGAGCGAAGCTCACCCACAGGATCAGAGCAGGGTAGGCTTCTCTCCTGTGTGTGTTCTCTGAAATGGCACGTATTCTTCAGCTCATGTTTTGTGTTTACTGAAAAGCGACATCCACAGTAAGAGCAGAAATAAAGGACTGGCTCCTCTCTGTATGTAGTAAGTTCAGTCTTTTAAATCCCCTGTCGAGAGAAACACTTTTCCGCAGTCAGAGCAGGCGTAAGGCTTCTCTCCTGCGTGCAGTTCATGTCATTCTTAAAAGGCTTGGTCGAAGCTGCTTTCTTCCAACAGGCGTAGGCTTCTCTACCCTGTATGCTTATAGATTCATGTAATTTTTAAATCCCGTTGGGGAAACTCTTTCCACAGTCAGAGCAGGAGTAAGGCTTCTCTCCTGTGTGTGGCTATGCGTTCATGTCGTTTTAAGTGGCCCGGTTGAGAGAAACTCTTTCCACAGTCAGAGCAGAAGTAAGGCTTCTCTCCTGTAGCCGTGTTCTCTGATGACATTTTAGCTTAGTTGATGTTTGTAAAGCATTTTTACACAGTTAGAGCCTGCAGTAGGGCTTTTCTCCTGTGTGTATACGTTCATGTTGTTTTATGTCACCCAGTTGGAGAAGCTCTTTCCACAGTAAGAGCAGGAGTAAGGCTTCTCTCCTGTGTGTGTTCTCCTGATGAGCTTTTAGTTCAGCTGATGATATAAAACCTTTTCATCACATCAGAGCAGAAATAAGGCTTCTCTCCTGTTCTTATGGATAGTTCATGTTGTTTTAAGTGGCCCAGTCGAGAGAAACTCTTTCCACAGTAAGAGCAGGAGTAAGGCTTCTCTCTGTGTGTGTTCTCCGATGAACTTTTAGTTCAGCTGATGATATAAAACATTTTCCACAGTCAGAGCAGAGTAAAGCTTCTCTCCCCTGTGTGTATGCGATTGCATGTTGTTTTAAGTGGCCCAGTCGAAAGAAACTCACCCCACAGTCAGAGCACAAGTAAGGCTTCTCTCCCGATGTGTGTTCTCCTGATGAACTTACTAGTTCAGCTCATGATATAAAACCTTTTCCACATTCAGAACCGAAATAAAGGCTTCTCTCCTGTATGTTGCGTTCATGTTGTTTTAAGTGGCCCAGTCGGAGAAACTCTTTCCACAGTAGAGCAGGAGTAAGGCTTCTCTCCTGTGTGTGCTCTCTGATGACACTTTTAGTTCAGCTGATGATTTAAAACATTTTCCACAGTCAGAGCAGAAATAAGGCTTCTCTCCTGTATGATATAAGTTCTTGTGTTTTTAAGACCTCTAGTCGAGAGAGCATTTTCCCAGTCAAGCAGGAGTAAGCTTCTCTCCTGTGTGTATTCAAGTTCATGTTGTTTTAAGTTGCAGTCGAGAAACTACCCCACAGTCAGAGCAAGTAGAAAGGCTTCTCTCCTGTGTGTGTTCTCTGATAACGTTTTTAGCTTAGTTGATGTTGTGAAATTCTTCCCACAGTCAGTACAGGAATACAGATTCTCTCCTTGTGTATTTTTAGGTGTATTTTTACTTTGATAGAGATTGGGAAAATCTCACTCCAATGGCAGTGGTGAGACCTCTTAGCTCTGTGATACTTCCTGCTGTTGCTCTCTGGATGTGAGAATGTCTCAGCATGGTCTCCTGTATGAACAACATCAGAAGAACCAGTCAGTTGGTGTAATATACAGTACCAGTCATAAGTTGACACACCTACTAATTCAAGGGTTTTTTTCTTAATTTTGTTTACTTATTTTCTATATTGTAGAATATTAGTGAAGACATCTAAACTATAAAATAACACATATGGAATCATGTAGTAACCAAAAAAGTAATCAACCCAAATCAAAATATTATATTTTAGATTCTTCCAAAGTAACCACCACTTTGCCTTGACAGCTTTCCACACTCTTGGCATTCTCTCAATCAACTTCACCTGGAATGCTTTTCCTACAGTCTTGAAGGGTTCCCACATACTTGCTGAGCACTTGTTGGCTGCTTTTCCTTCACTCTGTGGTCCAACTCATCCCAAATCATCTGAATTGGGTTGAGGTCAGATGATTGTGGAGGCCAGGTCATCTGGTGCAGCACTCCATCACTCTCCTTCTTGGTCAAATAGCCCATTACATAGCCTGTGCCTTAGGTGTGTTGGGTCATTGTCCCAGCGCAAACCAGATGGGATGGCACGTATCACTGCAGAATGATGTGGCTAGCCATGCTGGTTAAGTGTGCCTTGAATTCTAAAATATCCCACCAGACAGTGTCACCAGCAAAGCACTTACACCATCACATCCTCCTCCATGCTTCCACTGTAGAACTACACATGCCGAGTTTCATCCGATTCCCACCTACTCTGTGTCTCACAAAGAACACGGCTGTTGGATCCAAAAATCGGACATTTGGACTCATCAGACCAATCTAATGTCCATTGCTCATGTTTTCTTTGCCCAAGTAAGTCTCTTCTTATTATTGGTGTCCTTTCAGTAGTGGTTTCTATTCAGCAATTCGACCTTGAAGGCCCTGATTCACCACCGTCTCCTCTGAAAAGTTGATGTTGAGATGTGTCTGTTGCTTGAACTCTGAATAATCTATTTGGGCTTGCGAATTTCTGAGGCTGGTAACTCTAGTGAGCCTGTCCTGCAGCAGGAGATAGCTTGGTCTTCCTTTCCTGTGGCGGTCCTCATGAGAGGCTGTTTCATTATAGCGCTTGATGTTTTTGCGACAGCCCTTGAATAAACTTGAAAAGTTCTTGAAAATTTCATGGATTGACTGGCCTTCATGTCTTAAAGTAATAATGGACTGCTCGTTTCTCTTTGATTATTTGGGCTGTTCTTGCCATAATATGGACGTATTTTACCAAATAGGGCTATCTTCTCTATACCACCCCTGCCTTGTCACAACACACCTAAGTGGCTCAAATGCATGCAATAATGAAGAGAAATTGCACACAAAATAACTTTTGATAAGGCATTCCAGGTGACTACCTCATGAAGATGGTTGAGAGAATACCAAGAGTGTGCAAGCTGTAATCAAGGCAAAGGTAGCTACTTTGAAAGAACTTAAAATATAAAATATGTTTTGATATGATTTAACACTTTTTGGTTACTAAAGCAATTCCATATGTATTTGTTGAATAGCTTTGATGCTCTTCACTACTATTACACAATGTAGGATGTAGGAAATATAAAGTAAAAATAAAGAATAAACCCTTGAATGAGTAGGAGTGTCCGACCTTTGACTGGTAATGTGCATGTCAAATCACATTTATTTTTTGAGGCCCTTTTTTTACATCGCAAAAGATCACAAAGTGCTTTACAGAAACACTTCCCTAAAATCCAGGAAAGATCAAGCAATGCAGATGTAGAAGCACAGTGGCTACTAAAAACTCAGTATAAAGAAGCAGGAAATAGGGAGAAACATGGAAAGGACCAGTCCTATTCTGGCTGATACATCGGGTGGCGCAGAATCTCAATGCCCTCCTTAGAAAGCAGTTCAACTGCAACTTTTCATGCACAGTGAGAAAGTTTGAACAAACAATCTTAGTTAGATAGAACCTACTCTTACCATGAGAACAGATTTCCCAATATTCTCCTCCTCTTCTTCATCTTTAATGTTGACATTCAGCTCCAGTGTTTGACTGCAGTCTTCCAGCTTCACTGATGCCATCTCTGGATCCTGCAGTGCAAACTGGGCTCACTGTCACAATCCAGGACCCCACTGACTGTAGGTTTGGACTTAGTGTGGAAGGAGAGAGGGCAGGCTGGGTTTGTCCTCGCTGCTCAGTGTTCGGACTTATACCTGAGTTGGCAAGTAGTAATAAAGAGAAAAGGAAACAAAAGTTATTGTCTTGACAATTCAGGCACATTCTTTATTCTCTAAAAATATTTTGTATTTTTCCAATCATCCTAATTCAGTGTTTGACTGGAAAAAGTAGTAATGGTGGGTGCCGGTGGGTATATATGTTTACGGTGCAGAGCCCCACCTAATACCTTTGAGCAGCTAATATTCTATAAGAGGGAACATGAGCTCAAGCAGTAGACATTTCAGGTGCTGATATTCAGCTCTGTTGAGCTTCTGTCCAAGTCAAACACTGATCTCATTTTTAATAGATCAGGTGGCTAGAAATTGACAACAAATGAAATTAACATTACAAAGTACACACTACACAATATACAGTTGAAGTCGGAAGTGTACATACACCTTACCAAATCGTTTAAACTCAGTATTACACAATTCCTGACATTTAATCTTAGTAAAAATTCCCAGTCTTCGTCAGTTAGGATCCGCTTTATTTTAAGTGAAAATGTCAGAACTAATAGTAGAGATAATGATTATTTCAGCTTATTTCCTTCATGCAGATTCCCAGTGGGTCAGATGTTTACATACACTCAATTAGTATTTGGTAGCATTGCCTTTAAATTGTTTAACTTGGGTCAAATGTGTCGGGTAGCCTTCCACAAGCTTCCACAATAAGTTATGGGTGAATTTTTGGCCCATTCTCTGGCTAGAGCTAGTGTGTAACCGAGTCAGGTTTGTAGACCTCCCTTGCTCGCCTTTGCCTTCAGTTCTGCCCACACATTTTCTATAGGATTGGGGAGGTCAGGGCTTTGTGATGGCCACTCCAATCCGCACCTTGACTTGTTGTCCGCAAGCCATTTTGCCACAACTTTGGATGTATGCTTGGGGTCATTGTCCATTTGGAAAACCTATTTGCGATAGCTTTATCTTCACAGACTGATATCTTGAGATGTTGCTTCAGCATGCTCCACATCATTTTCCTTCACTCATGATGCCATCTATTTTGTCGAAGTGCCAGTCTCTCCTGCTGAGCAAAGCCCCCCACAGACATGATGCTGCCAGCCCTGTGTGCTACGCGGTTGGCATGGAGTTCTTCGGCTTTATGCAGCATCCCCTTTTTCCTCCAAGCGATGACCATCATCCCTCATAGCGATGGTCATTATGGCCAAACAGTTATATTTTTGTTTCATCAGACCAGAGGACATTTTCTCCAAAGAAATGCGATATTTGTCCCCCATGTGCAGTTGCAAACCATAGTCTGGCTTTTTTATGGCGGTTTTGGAGCGGTTTGCTTCTTCCTCGCTGAGTGGCCTTTCATATTATGTCGAAATATGGGACACGGTTTTGCCTGTGGATATAAATATGCCAACACCTGTTTTCTCCAGCATCTTCACAAGGTCCTTCTTTGTTGTTCTGGGATTGATTTGCACTTTTCGCACCGTCGTTCATCTCTAGGAGACAGACGCGTCTCCCTTCCTGGCGGTATGACGGCTGTGTGGTCCCATGGTGTTATACTTGTCTACTGTTTGTACAGATGAGCAATGGGTACCTTCAAGCATTTGAAAATTGCTCCAAGGATGAACCAGACTTGGAGGTCTACCATTTTTCCTGAGGTCTTGGCTGATTTATTTTGATTTTCCCATGATGTCAAGCAAGAGGCACTGAGTTTGGTAAGGCCTTGAAGCCATTGAGGTGCACCTCCAATTGGCTCAAATAATGTCAATTAGAACCTCAAACTTCTAAAGCATACATGACATCATTTTCCTGGAATTTTCCAAGCTGTTTAAAGCACAACCAACAAGCGAATGTAAACTTCTGACCCTGGAATTGTGATACATTCATAAGTGAAATAATCTGTCTGCATCAAATAATTGTTGGAAAAATTACTTGTCATTACTTGCCAAAATATAGTTTGTTAACAATAACTTTGTGGAGTGGTTGAAAAATGAGTTTAATTACTAAACTTGAACTTCAACTGGGGTATGTGTGTATATATATATATATATATATACATATATACACACACACACACACACCACACACACACACACACACACACACACACAGGCCACCAAGACTCTTCTAGAGCTGGCCTTCACAACCCAAAAGTGAGCAATCGGGGTGAAAGGTTCAGTAGTCAGAAAGGTGACCAAAGCCGATAGTCCTCTGACAGAGCTCAGTGTTCTCGGTAGAATGGAGAAACCAAAGGACAGCCATCTGCAGCACTCCACCAATCAGGCCATTGCTCATTAGAGTGGCCAGACGGAGAGCCACTCCTCAGTAATTTTATTTATTATAGTAAGCCGATTTGAGAACAAGTTCTCATTACAACTGCGACCTGGCCAAGATAAAGCAAGCAAATTCGTAAAAATACAAAACACATGTGAGGTAAACAAAACATAAAGTCAAATACATTAAAACATATATACAGTATTATTACCAAATGTAATGATTATGGAATAAAAAGAGCAATAAATAAGTGCATAGTGCAAAATAATTTACCAATTCGTGTGCCTGGAATGATAGATGTGCAAAAGATGATGTGCAAATAGAATGCTAGGAGTTGCAAATTAACAAATAAATAACAATATGGGGATGAGGTAGTTGGGTGGGCTAATTTCAGAATGGCTGTCTATGCTGGAGTGCAGTGATCGGTAAGCTGCTCTGACCAATGGCAACCAAAGTTGGTAAGGGGTGATAAGAGTCTCAGCTTCAGAGATTTTGCAGAGTCGTTCCAGTCATTGTAGCAGAGAACTGCAAGAATGGCGGCCAAAGGAGGGTGTTGGCTTTAGGGATGACAGTGAGATATACCTGCTGGAGGCGCGGGCTACAGGTGGGTGTTGCTATGGTGACAGTAGGCTAAGATAATATATAGAGTTGCCTATAGTGATTTATAGATATGTGAATATGTAGTGTGGGCAAGCCAACAGAGCGTACAGAGTCACAATGTTGGGTAGTATATGGGGCTTTGGTGACAGCAGATGGCCTGTGATAGACTTACATCCAATTTGCTGGGTAAAAGTGTTGGAGGCTAATTTATGAAATGGCTTCACTTAAAGTCAAGGATGGTAGGATAGTCAGTTTCTGAGGGCATGTTTGTATGAGTGAAGGGGCTTTGTTGCGAATAAGGCCAATTCTAGATCTAGCACCCAGATGGGAATGCTTAATGTGAGTCTGGAAGGATGGTTACAGTCTAACAGACACCTGAGTATTTATGATTGTCCACATACTCTAGGTTAGACCATGAGTAGTGATTCTATTAAGTGCAAGCAGCATTCGGTTGAGCATGCATTTAGTATTACTAGTGTTTAGAGCAGTTGGAGGCTGCAGAAGAAGGTGTTGTATGGTGAGCTCGTTTGAAGTTTCAGTAACAGTGTCAATGAAGAAGACCAGATGTATACAAAAATGGTGTGCGTCCATAGAGGTGAATCCGGGCGTCACCAGCAGCAAGGCGACATCATTGATATCACCTGAAGAGATAGATCGACTAAAAGAGGTGAACCCTGTGACACCCCCATAAATGACCAGAGGTCAGACAACAGGCCCTCGATTGACACATTGAACTCTATCTGAAGTAGTTGGTGAAGCAGACAGGCAGTCATTAGAGAAACCAAAACATTTAGTCTGCCGATAAGAATGTGGTGGTTATTTGACAGAGTGAAAGCCTTGGCCAGATCATTAAAGATGGCTACTTTGTAGTACTATCTTATCTATCGCGGTTATAATTTGATTTAGGACCTTGGCAGCGTGGCTGGTGCACTGCAGCCAGCTCGAGCAGGATTCATAAGCGGAGAAGATGCGGTGGGATTAAATGGGCAGTGATCTGTTTATTCTTAGCTTTCAAATACTTTTGAAAGGCCCAGGGCAGGATGAATATAGGTCTAACAGTCTGGATCTAATTATGCCTTTGAAGAGGGGATGACCGTGGCGCTTCATCAATCTCTGGGGATCTCAGGCGTTGCACGAAGGGTTGAACAGGCTAGTAATGAGTTGTGGCAATTTTGGTGACTAATTTTAGAAAGGTCCAGATTGTCTAGCCAGCTGATTTGTAAGGGTCCAGATTTTTC
>NW_025535543.1:0-45000 GCF_020615455.1 Coregonus clupeaformis
TGTAACAGGGTCATACGTTAATAAACAACCATTGTAGATATGTTAGATTGAGATACACCTACAGCTGCTGGCTCAATCATGCGTCAGCACTGATAATGAAACTGAAGTCACGGCGCGACCTCTCATATGGCTGCTTTACAAAGGCCCGTCTGCTGAGGGTCGTGGGGCCGACTCGAGAAGAGCTGTGTTCTAGCATTCTCCAAATGGCGTCTACACTACCGTGTGCAGAGTGTTAGACTGTAAAATGGCTGCTCCTTCGTGTGTTACCAACCTGGTGGTCTTCCAAACTGAGTCTCCTCGAGAAACGCGCTGAGTTCCAATTCCCCCGTTCCCAGAGCGATGAGGAACAGGCCAACCATGAACATGGCCCTGAAGGGAGAACAGCACATCCTTAACAGTTCTAGCTAATGGAACTCCTGTCATATCAATAAGTTAGTCAACTTGATGAAACTAAGTTTACTATCTAATCTTTTTAATGCTGTACTGTACCCTTGTGATCTAGGCTTATGTAGGATGTTGCTGTTTAGGAGAACAACAGATGAACTCACACATGGAAGGTCATGTTGTCAGGGTCCCGTCCATGTCTGGAGTCTGTGATGTAGAGTATGTAGCGCTTACTGCCATGACAACCTGTCCCTGTATAGACAATGGATAAATAGACAATAGTCTAGAGAGAGAGAGAGAGAGAGAGAGAGAGAGAGAGAGAGAGAGAGAGAGAGAGAGAGAGAGAGAGAGAGAGAAAGAAGAAGAAGAGAGAGAGAGAGAGAGAGACAGGAATGAAAGAACAGAGAGACAGAAGGCAGAAAGAAATAAGAGAGATAAGAGAAAGACAGAGAGACAGAGAGACAGAAAGAGACAGAGGAAAGACAGGAAGGAAGAGAAATTAAAGAGAGGGTAGAGGAGGGAGAGAAGAAAGAAGGAGAAAGAAAAAAAGAAAGCGAGAGGAGAAAGGAAAGCGACAGAGGAAAGGAAGGGGCGAGAGAGGGAAGGGGAGAGAGAGAGGCGGGTGAAAAAGGAGGGAGAAAAACAAATTAAAGAGTTACCAGGAGGGCAGACAACTACAAGCAGGAGATCCCCAGATACTTCTGGAAGATCATGTGATAAATTGATGTAGTGAGTTTGGACTCACTTGAACTTTCCCAGCCAGAGTCTGCCACTATGGCCCCAGTATAAGTCAGGTGGCAGAGAGCACTTGAAGGTGTGATAGATAGAATTGTTGAGTCATCATCCCACTTCAGGAAATATCTAAAGTACAAACTAACACGTAGGAGAACAGAACCCTCAATGTAATCCACAGTTTCAGTCCCTAACATTGGTAAATGCATTGCCTTTCAGTGAGGATTCTTTCAATTGTTTCTCTGTCGCGCTGCTGGCCGTTAACAGAGAGAGGTGTGTTGTGTGACTGCCTCACCTCGCATGCCCATAGTAGGAGAAACGTTCACAGAACTCGAAGTGACCCATGATGAAGAAAATACTCACAGGATACCCACACACATCCACCTGGACACAGGGAGGTGATAAACAGAAGTGATAAACAGTGGAGTGAATAGAGGGTAATGTTAGCAATTGCAGGTGAATAGATGAGTGAATAACAGTGGAGTGAATAGAGGAGTGATAAACAGTAGGTGAATGAGGAGTGATAAACAGAATGATAAACAGTGGGTGAAATATGAGGAGTGATAAACAGTGGAGTAGAATAGAGGAGTGATAAACCTAAGTGAAGTAAGATAGAGGAGTGATAAACAGTAGAGTGAATAGAGGGGAGTGATAAACAATTAGATGAATAGAGGTGATAAACAAATGATAAACAGTGGAGTGAATTGAAGAGTGATAAACAGTGGAGTGAATAGAGGGTTAAACAGTGGAGTGAATGAAGGAGTGATAAACAGTGAAAATGAATAGAGGGGTGATAACAGTGGGTGATAGAGGTGATAGGCAGTGAGTGAATAGAGGTGATAAACAGTGGGAGTGAATGAGGAGTGATAAACATTAAGTGAATGAGGGAGTGACCAAGCAATGGTGAATAGAGGAGTGATAAACAGTGGAGTGAATAGAGGTGATAAACAGTGGAGTGAATTAGAGGTGATAAACAGTGGAGTGAATACCAGGAGTGATAAACAGTGGAGTGAATAGAGGTGATAAACAGTGGGTGAATGAGGAAGTGATAAACAGTGGAGTGAATAAGAAGAGTAGTAAACAGTGGAGTGAATATGAGTGACCAAACGGTGATTGAATAGAGGAGTGATAAACAGTGGAGTGAATAGAGGAGTGATAAACAGTGGGTGAATAGAGGTGATAAACAGTGGAGTGAATTGGGAGTGATAAACAGTGGAGTGAATATAGGAGTGATAAACTGTGGAGTGAATATGGGAGTGATAAACGGAATGATAAAGTGGAGGTGAATGAGGGAGTGATAAACAGTAGGTGAATGGGAGTGATAAACAAAATGGTTAGACCACGAGGAAGTGATAAACAGAATGATAAACAGTAGGTGAATAGAGGAGTGATAAACAGTGAAGTGAATTGGGAATGTGATAGCAGTGGAGTGAATAGAGGAGTGATAAACAGTGGGAGGTGAATAGAGGAGTGATAAACAGTGGAGTGAATAGAGGTGATAAACAGTGGAGTGAATGGGGAGTAGTAAACAAAATAAATAACGAAACCAAAGTGATGGGAGTGATAAACAGTGGAGTGAATATAAATTTGATAAGCAGTGGAGTGAATAGAGGAGTGATAAACAGAATGATAAACAGTGGAGTGAATAGAGGAGTAAATAAACAGTGGAGTGAATAGGAGTGATAAACAGAATGATAAAACAGTGGAGTGAATAGAGGAGTGATAAACAGTGGGTGAATGAGGGTGATGATAACATTAGGTGAATAATAAGTGAATAGAGGAGTGATAAACAGTGGAGTGAATAGAAGATGATAAACAGAATCAGTAAACTGTGGAGTGAATAGAGGAGTGATAAACAGTAGAGTGAATAGGAAGTGATAAACAGAGTGATAATGAAGTGGAGTGAATAGAGGAGTATTAAACAGTGGAGTGAATGAAGGAGGTGATAAACGAAGTGGAGTGAATGGGGAGTGATAAACAGGAAGTGATGAAATAACAAATGAGTAAGATAGAACTCGCGGTGGAGTGAATAGAGGGAGTGATAAACAGTGGAGTGAACAGAGGGTGATAAAAGTGGAGTGAATGAAGAGGTGATAAACAGTGAATTAGTAAATTGTCATTGATAAATTGATAGAGATGATAAACAGTAGGAAATTAGGAATGAGAGTGATATATTGGCGTGGGTAATCAGTGATGTGGTAGAATGCACCAACTGGATATATAAATCAACATGATGCCTCAATCCCATTACCAAGAATATCTTTGATTAAACTGCAGTTGATAACATCTAAAGACCTCAGAGAGATAAAGAAAAGAAAGAAAGAAGAAGAAAGAAAGAAGAAAGAAAGAAGAAAAGAAAGAAAAAGAAAGAAAGAAAGAAAAAAGAAAGAAAGAAAAGAAAAGAAAGAAGAGAAAGAAAGAAAATGCTTGGGCTTCCAGGCGTAGGGGAATTCTGATCTTACCTCTTTTTAAATGTCATGTGTGGCAACCTTTCAATCAGGACAGTCATCAAGTGTTATCCATTTCAACGTACAAAGTTCTGCAGACTTAATCTGTGTTATTGTGTACATATCAAACATAACAAAAGTATGGTTAATTTAAATTCACAACTACATGTCTGTTTGCCACAAAGAAGATGGATTCACTCTCATTATCAATGCAACAATGTAACACTTTATTCAAGAAGTCAAGTTTGGGAAGTGAATTAAATATCTCTATATATATATATATATAAGTGGAAAAGAGGCTCTTTGAGTCGTACAATATTACAGTTCTCATAAAAAAAATTGAAGACCCTGGTACCATCATGTAATTTATATCATTCAAGCGAACAAGTGAAATTTTTTCAGAAAGGAAAATCACATGTGAGATTTTTATGATTGCCCAAGTCTATGGTGGAAAGTAATGCATTAATTACTACCCAACAAACAGATTTCATGGCTCTCTACAAGGCCTCTCTTCCCAACTTTATTTGAAGAATATCATCTCCACTGATACCTGTGTGCCTGTTTGACTCCTTCAGCTCCTGGCTATAAGGCACACTATGCAACCTCAAACGAATGCCTCCAACTCCCACTGTTAGACGAAAGCTGTCAAAAGACTGAAAATAAGTGTGACCTACCAAATGAAGATGATCTCACAACGAAATGGCAACAGTTTTGAAAGAAATCTTCTCTAAGGTATTCATTGGAAAAACCTGTCAGATACCACAGTAATCTCTTTCGATCGAACCACACTTTGAATCTCTCACCCAGTGGGAATCAAATATAATCCCAAAACGGTGAAGCAAAAATCCAGAACACACAAAGAGGCTGATAAGACAGCTGCCAGAAGGCCCAGGACCATGTATTCTCCCCATATTGCCTCATACCAGACTCAATCTGTCACCAGGCATATCCTATTACTTCAAATACATATCCAGGCATCTTAAATTCAAATTGTTTAGATGATCTGAAAGATTGGAAAATCTTACAGTCAATTAAACAATAACACAGTAAAAACTCACTTTCAAATATTAATGATTAAGACAAAAGAATATAGTTATAACTCAAGAACTTTCTCTACATCCCACCTGTAAAAGAATGAGGTGACCTATGCTTTAATTGTTTTTCTACAAAGAGTTAGGCAGTGATCATCTATAAAAGGAAAAATTAAATAGATAATATGTGTAATGGTGCAAATCATCCTCTTTATGGCAAGCAGCTGTGATGATGGCGTGGCTCAGTCTTTCCCAACGCCGCGCGAGCAATGATCAAACACACCGAGCCGAAAGGAGCTATCTTGCAGCAAGCGTTACTGATCTGGAGCGCTAGCCAGTCTCAGATCGCCATAAAAAATGGAAATTTCAATCTCTGTTGCCAAACAGCCTCTGTGTTATCACTACTCGAGAGATCCACTTGGAAGATGAAACCATCCACAACAACAGTGTCAAGCATGCGAGGAGAAGCTTGAAAACGATTAATGTCTTTCTAACAAAAGGTACTCTATAAGTATTCTTTGAAAACTTCCTGTTTTATTCATCACTTATTTCCATGTATTACAAATAATCTTAAAATCTCTAATATGATTTTCTATAGTTTCCTTATCTGTCATAGTTAAGCCATACTATCAGTGAAGTAATGCAAGCCTCTCATCCACACCCAAGTGGAAGACTTTACAATTGGTGTGTAAATACCCTCTTTTTTCCATATTATATCTTATTGTATAGATCTTCAAATTGATCTTCAATAAAAAAAAGAAATGAATGTAGTACAATCATTAAATAACAATAATCATTGTTGCGTGATCAGAATGAATCATAAACATCTATCAATGACCTTCAATCAATGACCAGCTCGCCTTATCTAAATATCGCCTACCCATTAGATCATGGTTTAAATCTTTAGTTTTCCATAATTATATTATTATAATATTATTGTTAAAATACCAGTGTGGACTGAATGCATTCTTATTATCCTGTTTATTACCTATCGTGAAAAAAAAAAAACGCAGAAAATATTCCCAGGCCACGCGTCCCCCTGGAAGATCGCTGATCACATCCCAGCCTCTATAGACAAACCATTTGCACTCTCTCTACCTGTGGCGTTCCTGCAGAGAAGACTCTGATCTCCCATTCATTCTTACAGAGAGTGGGGTGAGAAAGACAGACAGATAGTCAGAAAATTACCAATTAAAATGTCTGGAAATATCTATCAATCAGGAAGCTACCACAGTGCTTTATAACACATCCCATGGGAGCTAACCTCCCTCACAGCGAGAACTGGACTGCCTATGCTCATGATGATGCCTGACCGAGAGAAGACAGACATTCTAGATGAAAGAATATTCCCTCAGAACAGAAGAAGACTAAGAGAAGGTGAGACGATGAAAAGAATGGGAGGCAGGAGCAAGAGAGAGGGCAGATAACAGATGAAAGACAGATGGAGCCCAGAAGAAGTGGGACAAAATGAAAAAGATATCAGATAAAAAAATACAGAGAGAGAGAGAAGATGAATTAGATAAAAGATGAAGCATGAACATAAGAAGAAATTGGTTGATAAAGATGAAGGGCCTGAAATAGAGAGAGGAGAAGTGGGACAATTAATTGATGACCAAGAGAGAGAGAAGATACAAATACAGCCTATTTAAAATATATTGATCAAATGAAGCTAATGGGATGAACTCTCTCAATAATATGGAGATAACCTCAAGACTGAGAAGATAGTAGATCATCTCACTACAGACAGATAAATGCAGAGAAATTCACTATTATACTATAGAAGAAGAGAGAGTGATAAAAATTTGCAAGATTATCTACATATCTTCTAAGATGTGTGGAAGGCCAGGATCTGAAGTTAAGCATTCTTGCATCCTCCCAATTCTCTCTGGGCATGAATCAGGGTTCGCCAAACCTCCCTGTCTCTATATAGCCTCAGACAGATCAGACAAGCCATGCCTCATACCATCCTCTCTAGATATTGTGGGCGGATCTGAAGGTTCAGTAATGCCTGCCTGCCTGTCTCTCTAAGATCTGTCTGAACAGCTGGATCAGACTAATGCTTCTATGTCTCTTTAAGATGCCCTCTAGACAAGTCAGTTCCAAGCTGGCCTCTCTCTCTAAAGATAAATAATATCATAGACAAGTCTGAGGTTGCAATAAACTACATCTCTCTATTTACCACTCATGAGCCAGGATCAAGGAGTGCAATAGCTCCATATCTCTATGTTCCTGGGCAGTCTAGAAGGATTTGAAGCAAACTACCACATCTCACTCTATATCTTTATCAGTTGAATCCCAGGTTTCAAGTAACCTACTATCCTAGAGAATGTAAGGGGCTTATAATCAAGATTGTCATTAATATCAGGAACATATTTACAATACCTAATATATTCCTATTAGAATGTGAGATAGACTAATTTTGATTGCATTACACAACCCTATGACTTCACTATTTAGACCGAGATAGACTAGTACAGTACAGTACATAACCCCTGGCTTCACTATTTAGACAGAGATAGACTAGTACAGTACAGTACATAACCCCTGGCTTCACTATTTAGACAGAGATAGACTAGTACAGTACAGTACATAACCCCTGGCTCCACTGTTTAGACAGAGATAGACTAGTACAGTACAGTACATAACCCCTGGCTCCACTGTTTAGACAGAGATAGACTAGTACAGTACAGTACATAACCCCTGGCTTCACTATTTAGACAGAGATAGACTAGTACAGTACATAACCCCTGGCTTCACTATTTAGACAGAGATAGACTAGTACAGTACAGTACACAACCCCCTGGCTTCACTATTTAGACAGAGATAGACTAGTACAGTACAGTACATAACCCCTGGCTTCACTGTTTAGACAGAGATAGACTAGTACAGTACAGTACATAACCCCTGGCTTCACTATTTAGACAGAGATAGACTAGTACAGTACATAACCCCTGGCTTCACTATTTAGACAGAGATAGACTAGTACAGTACAGTACATAACCCCTGGCTTCACTATTTAGACAGAGATAGACTAGTACAGTACAGTACATAACCCCTGGCTTCACTATTTAGACAGAGATAGACTAGTACAGTACAGTACATAACCCCTGGCTTCACTATTTAGACAGATATAGACTAGTACAGTACAGTACATAACCCCTGGCTCCACTGTTTAGACAGAGATAGACTAGTACAGTACAGTACATAACCCCTGGCTTCACTATTTAGACAGAGATAGACTAGTACAGTACAGTACATAACCCCTGGCTTCACTGTTTAGACAGAGATAGACTAGTACAGTACAGTACATAACCCCTGGCTTCACTGTTTAGACAGAGATAGACTAGTACAGTACAGTACATAACCCCTGGCTTCACTGTTTAGACAGAGATAGACTAGTACAGTACAGTACATAACCCCTGGCTCCACTGTTTAGACAGAGATAGATTAGTACAGTACAGTACATAACCCCTGGCTTCACTGTTTAGACAGAGATAGACTAGTACAGTACAGTACATAACCCCTGGCTTCACTATTTAGACAGAGATAGACTAGTACAGTACAGTACATAACCCCTGGCTTCACTGTTTAGACAGAGATAGACTAGTACAGTACAGTACATAACCCCTGGCTTCACTGTTTAGACAGAGATAGACTAGTACAGTACAGTACATAACCCCTGGCTCCACTGTTTAGACAGAGATAGACTAGTACAGTACAGTACATAACCCCTGGCTTCACTGTTTAGACAGAGATAGACTAGTACAGTACAGTACATAACCCCTGGCTCCACTGTTTAGACAGAGATAGACTAGTACAGTACAGTACATAACCCCTGGCTTCACTGTTTAGACAGAGATAGACTAGTACAGTACAGTACATAACCCCTGGCTTCACTATTTAGACAGAGATAGACTAGTACAGTACAGTACATAACCCCTGGCTCCACTGTTTAGTAGAATGAAAAGTATCAGATCAGCTGATGATACGTGTTGATTGCCGTGGTTACAGCTGACCAGCTACAGGGTAGAGAACAGTCAGGTGCCTCAGGGAATCAGTAATAAACCCACACCTTTCTCTTTATCTGGAAGTATTATGTTGGTTGAAGCACAGATGATATTTTTTAAAAGAGCATTAAGAGACTCTCTGCCAAGTTAACAACAACAACACATCACTTTCTACATCAATCTGACAAAACGTCAACAGTATTAAAAAAAAGTACACATTTTTCCTGTCTCAAAAACACACATTTTGTATATTAAATCCAACAGATCAGAACCGCTAGATCGTAACAGAATGGAGGAACAGTCAATCACACAGAACTCCATATGAACCATGGTGGCTCCATCCCCATCTCATTAAATGAGACACACAGAACACACAGACAAGCCCCCACCTATGATGTGTTGGGGGGGGGAGATTAGGTTGCTTTACACGGGACAGAGGGACATTTCTTTCGAGTCAGCAGCCTGCTTTCAGTCCCCACATCCCACGTTCTCCCCTACCCTACGTGACCCTATACATCCCATTCTACCTGTACAGAACAACACCAAACACCCAGCCCTGATCCCCATATAACTCACTCTATTCTTAGCTCAATCAACTAGTGATTTGAAATAATAATTAATAAGACTATCTCTCCGTTAGATCGTAATCAACAGCCCCATAAATGATGTTGCAACAACAGCAGAGCGGAGCAGCTACCCAGCTAACAATTCTATGGAGAGAGAACGTTTTTGTAATGTTATCCTTGGTTCCCTGTGACACTCTGGCTCCACGGACCTTGATATTTGAGCCAGGGTTGTTTAGTTTCATTGTTTGGGTGTATTTCTATGTTGGGGATTTCTGGTTGTGCATTTTCTATGTTTGGTTATTGTTCTTGATTAGTCGTATGACTCCCAATCGGAGGTAACGAGTGTCAGCTGTCGGCTCGTTATCTCTGATTGGGAGCCATATTTATACTGTGTGAGTTCACTTTGTGTGGTGGGTTATTGTTTCTTTGTTGCTGTTAGTAGTATTCAGTATAGAACTTCACGGATCGTCATTTGTTGTTTTCTTCGTGGTTGCTTTAAGTTAATAAAGTCATCATGTTCACTCGCAACGCTGCGCATTGGTCTCCTCCTTCAGACGAGCGTGACAGAATAACCCACCAAAAAAGGACCAAGCAGCGCGTCCAGGAGCAAGGGGTCTGGACACAGGAGTTATGGATGCCTCCTAAGGACTTTTGGACATGGGAGGAGATTCGGGCTGGAAAGGGTCCTTGGGCACAACCGGAGGAACATCATCGCCCTCGTGAAGAGCTGGAGGCAGCTGCAGCCGAGAGGAGGTGGTCTGAGGAGGAATATCACCGCCCTCGTGAAGAGCTGAGGCAGCTGCAGCCGAGAGGAGGTGGTATGAAGAGGAAGCGCGGAGTCGAGGCTGGAAGCCCGTGGTTACTCCCAAAAAATTTTTTTGGGGGGCACATGGCTTTGGCGCCTGGGCAGCAGGAGGCTGCCACAGGGAGAAAAGGAGAGAAGGCTATCGGATTACGGGAGCCATTGGCGAGTAGAGGGAGGGAAGTTGTTGTGGCACGGCATGAGAGACTGAAGTGTGTTCCCAGTCTGGTCCGGTCCGTTCTTGATCCCCAGTTAAGGCCAGTGGTGGGTGTTCCCGGTACGGTCCGGCCTGTTCCTACTCACGCACCAGGTCCACGATGTGCGTCGCCAGCCGGCCTGAACTGGCCGTCTGCCCAACGGGCGCCTGAACTGCCCGTCTGCCCAACGCCGTCTGAACTGCCCGTCTGCCCAACGCCGTCTGAACTGCCCGTCTGCCCAACGGCGCCTGAACTGCCCGGCTGCCCAACGCCGTCTGAACTGCCCGTCTGCCCAACGCCGTCTGAACTGCCCGTCTGCCCAACGCCGTCTGAACTGTCCGTCTGCCCAACGCCGTCTGAACTGCCCGTCTGTACTGAGCCTGCAAAGCCGCCCCGTCTGCCATGAGCCTTCAGAGCCGTCCCGCCAGACCGGAGCCGCTAGAGCTCTCCCGCCAGACAGGATCAGCCAGGAGCCTTCCGCCAGACAGGATCAGCCAGAGCCTTCCGCCAGACAGGATCAGCCAGAGCCTTCCGCCAGACAGGAGCAGCCAGAGCCTTCCGCCAGACAGGAGCAGCCAGAGCCTTCCGCCAGACAGGAGCAGCCAGAGCCTTCCGTCAGACCGGATCAGCCAGAGCCTTCCGCCAGACAGGATCAGCCAGAGCCTTCCGCCAGCCATGAGCAGCCAGACCCGTCAGCCAGCCATGAGCAGCCAGATCCGTCAGCCAGCTATGAGCAGCCAGATCCGTCAGCCAGCCATGAGCAGCCAGATCCGTCAGCCCGCCAGGATCCGCCAGATCCGTCAGCCAGCCAGGATCCGCCAGAGCCGTCCTGCCAGGATCCGCCAGAGCCGTCCAGCCAGGATCCGCCAGAGCTGTCTAGCCAGGATCCGCCAGAACCGTCTAGCCAGGATCCGCCAGAGCCGTCCAGCCAGGATCCGCCAGAGCCGTCCAGCAAGGATCCGCCAGAGCCGTCCAGCCAGGAGTCCGCCAGAGCCGTCCAGCCAGGATCCGCCAGAGCCGTCCAGCCAGGATCCGCCAGAGCCGTCCAGCCAGGATCCGCCAGAGCCGTCCAGCCTGGATCCGCCAGAAAGCGTCCCGCCAGGATCCGCCAGAGCCGTCCCGCCAGGATCCGCCAGAAGCCGTCCGCCAGGATCCGCCAGAGCCAGCCAGCCAGGATCCGCCATCTAGTCAGGTACTGCCCCTTAGTCCGGTACTGCCCCGTAGTCCGGTGCCCTTAATCCAGTGGGGTTTAGTTGGGGGGTGGTCATGAGGAAAGGGAATACAGGCGGATAGTGACTAAGGTGGGGTGGGGACCACGACCTGGGCCAGAGCCGCCACCAGGGACAGACGCCCACCCAGACCCTCCCCGAGACTGTATGCTGGTGCGCCCCGGAGGTCGCACCTTTAGGGGGTAATGTGACACTCTGGCTCCACGGACCTTGATATTTGAGCCAGGGTTGTTTAGTTTCATTGTTTGGGTGTATTTCTATGTTGGGGATTTCTGGTTGTGCATTTTCTATGTTTGGTTATTGTTCTTGATTAGTCGTATGACTCTAATCGGAGGTAACGAGTGTCAGCTGTCGGCTCGTTATCTCTGATTGGGAGCCATATTTATACTGTGTGAGTTCACTTTGTGTGGTGGGTTATTGTTTCTTTGTTGCTGTTAGTAGTATTCAGTATAGAACTTCACGGATCGTCATTTGTTGTTTTCTTCGTGGTTGCTTTAAGTTAATAAAGTCATCATGTTCACTCGCAACGCTGCGCATTGGTCTCCTCCTTCAGACGAGCGTGACATTCCCCTAATATTTGAGGGTCCAGTTTTCCATTAGTTAGGGGAACATTCTATTTACGTTTAACAAAAACCTTCTAAGAACCTTTTTAGTATGTTTTGGTGTTAAAGACAAAATTCTATGAATGTTCTCAGAATATACAATAGTAATGTTCTAGACACGTTTCATGAGAACGTTGCAATAACATTCATGTGTCCAGTTTTCTGAGGGTTAGGAGAATATTCCATCAACGTCTTCATCAAACATACAGGACCAGTCAAAAGTTTGGACACACCTACTCATTCCAAGGGTTTTCTTTATTTTCACATTGTAGAATAATAGTGAAGACGTTAAAACTATGAAATAACACATATTGAATCATGTAGTAACCAAAAAAAAGTGTTGAAGAAATCAAAATATATTTTATATTTGAGATTCTTCAAATAGCCACCCTTTGCCTTGATGACAGCTTTGCACACTCTTGGCATTCTCTCAACCAGCTTCATGAGGTAGTCACCTGGAATGCATTTCAATTAACAGGTGTGCCTTCTTAAATGTTAATTTGTGGAATTTCTTTCCCTCTTAATGCGTTTGAGCCAATCAGTTGTGTTGTGACAAGGTAGGGGGGTATACAGAAGGTAAAATACCAAGTCCATATTATGGCAAGAACAGCTCAAATAATCAAAGAGAAACGACAGTCCATCATTACTTTAAGACATGAAGGTCAGTCAATACGGAACATTTCAAGAACTTTGAACGTTTTTTCAAGTGCAGTCGCAAAAACCATGAAGTGCTATGATGAAACTGGCTCTCATGAGGAATGGAAGACCCAGAGTTACCTCTGCTGCAGAGGATACGTTCATTAGAGTTACCAGCCTCAGAAATTGCAGCCCAAATAAATGCTTCACAGAGTTCAAGTAACAGACACATCTCAACATCAACTGTTCAGAGGGGACTGCATGAATCAGGCCTTCATGGTCGAATTGCTGCAAAGAAACCACTACTAAAGGACACCAATAAGAAGAGGAGACCTGCTTGGGCCAAGACACACGAGCAATGGACATTAGACCGATGGAAATGTGTCCTTTGGTCTGGAGTCCAAATGTGAGATTTTTGGTTCCGACCGTTGTGTCTTTGTGAGATGCAGTGTGGGTGAATGGATGATCTCTGCATGTGTAGTTCACACTGTAAAGCATGGAGGAGGTGGTGTTATGGTGTGGGGGTGCTTTGCTGGTGACACTGTCTGTGATTTATTTAGAATTCAAGGCACACTTAACCAGCATGGCTACCACAGCATTCTGCAGCGATACGCCATCCCATCTGGTTTGGGCTTAGTGGGACTATCATTTGTTTTTCAACAGGACAATGACCAAACACACCTCCAGGCTGTGTAAGGGCTATTTTACCAAGAAGGAGAGTGATGGAGTGCAGCATCAGATGACCTGGCCTCCACAATCCCCCAACCTCAACCAAATTGAGATGGTTTGGGATGAGTTGGACGGCAGAGTGAAGGAAAAGCAGCCAACAAGTTCTCAGCATATGTGGGAACTCCTTCAAGACTGTTGGAAAAGCATTCCAGGTGAAGCTGGTTGAGAGAATGCCAAGAGTGTGCAAAGCTGTCATCAAGGCAAAGGGTGGCTATTTTGAAGAATCTCAAATATAAAATATTTTTGATTTGTTTAACACTTTTTTGGTTACTACATTATTCTACATGTGTTATTTCATAGTTTTGATGTCTTCACTATTATTCTACAATGTAGAAAATAGTAAAAATAAAGAAAAACCCTGGAATGAGTAGGTGGGTCCAAACTTTTGACTGGTCCTGTATATTTAACTGGACCTGCTGCTGACTGGCAGGCTGTTGCTGAGTGGGGGTGGGGAGAGCCGGAGGAGGGGGGAGAGCCGGAGGAGTGGGGGGAGAGCCGGAGGGGGGGAGAGCCGGAGGAGGGGAGGGAGAGCCGGAGAAGTGGGGGGGAGAGCCGGAGGAGTGTGTGTGAGTGGTGGGGAGAGCCGGAGGAGTGGGGGGGAGAGCCGGAGGAGTGGGGGGAGAGCCGGAGGAGTGGGGGGGAGAGCCGGAGGAGGTGTGAGTGGTGGGGGAGCCGGAGGAGTGGGGGAGAGCCGGAGGAGTGGGGGGAGAGCCGGAGGAGGGGAGGGAGGCCGGAGAAGTGGGGGAGAGCCGGAGGAGTGTGTGAGTGGTGGGGAGAGCCGGAGGAGTGGGGGGAGAGCCGGAGGAGTGGGGGGAGAGCCGGAGGAGTGGGGGAGAGCCGGAGGAGTGTGTGTGAGTGGTGGGGAGAGCCGGAGGAGTGGGGGGGAGAGCCGGAGGAGGTGTGTGAGTGGTGGGGAGAGCCGGAGGAGTGGGGGGAGAGCCGGAGGAGTGGGGGAGAGGGAGGAGTGGGGGAGAGCCGGAGGAGTGGGGAGAGCCGGAGGAGTGGGGGGAGAGGAGGAGTGGGGGGAGAGCCGGAGGAGTGTGTGTGAGTGGTGGGGAGAGCCGGAGGAGTGGGGGAGAGCCGGAGGAGTGGGGGAGAGCCGGAGGAGTGGGGGGAGAGCCGGAGGAGTGGGGGAGGCGGAGGAGTGGGTGTGATGGTGGGGAGAGCCGGAGGAGTGGGGGGAGTGGTGGGGGAGAGCCGGAGGAGTGGGTGTGAGTGGTGGGGAGAGCCGGAGGAGTGGGGGAGTGGTGGGAGAGCCGGAGGAGTGGGGGGAGTGGTGGGGAGAGCCGGAGGAGTGGGGGGAGTGGTGGGGAGAGCCGGAGGAGTGGGGAGAGCCGGAGGAGTGGTGGGGAGAGCCGGAGGAGTGGGGGGGTGAGTGGTGGGGAGAGCCGGAGGAGTGGGGGGAGAGCCGGAGGAGTGGGGGGGAGTGGTGGGGAGAGCCGGAGGAGTGGGGGAGTGGTGGGGAGAGCCGGAGGAGTGGGGGGAGTGGTGGGGAGAGGAGGAGTGGGGGGAGTGGTGGGGAGAGCCGGAGGAGTGGTGGGGGAGTGGTGGGGAGAGCCGGAGGAGTGGGGGGAGTGGTGGGGAGAGCCGGAGGAGTGGGGGGAGTGGTGGGGAGAGCCGGAGGAGTGGTGGGGAGAGCCGGAGGAGTGGTGGGGAGTGGTGGGGAGAGCCGGAGGAGTGGTGGGGAGAGCCGGAGGAGTGGTGGGGAGAGCCGGAGGAGTGGGGGGTGGAGTGGTGGGGAGAGCCGGAGGAGTGGGGGGAGTGGTGGGGAGAGCCGGAGGAGTGGTGGGAGAGCCGGAGGAGTGGGGGGGAGTGGTGGGGAGAGCCGGAGGAGTGGGGGAGAGCCGGAGGAGTGGGGGGAGTGGTGGGGAGAGCCGGAGGAGTGGGGGGAGTGGTGGGGAGAGCCGGAGGAGTGGGGGGGAGTGGTGGGGAGAGCCGGAGGAGTGGGGGGTGAGTGGTGGGGAGAGCCGGAGGAGTGGGGGTGAGTGGTGGGGAGAGCCGGAGGAGTGGGGGAGTGGGTGTGAGTGTGTGTGTGTGTATATGTGTGTGTGTGTGTGTGTGTGTGTGTGTGTGTGTGTGTGTGTGTGTGTGTGTGTGTGTGTGTGTGTGTGTGTGTGTCAGGGTTACCAGGTCAAGCAAACATTTCTAGCCCAATGACCACTCAAAACCCGCCCAAAAGGCCTGAAAACTAGCCCAATATTTTTTTTTACAGCAAGCCTGTTTCCATAACGTTATCGAGCTAATTAAGAAGGAATATCAGACTAACTTGTAACGATTTCAGAAACAAAATTCAGGTTTCCTTAAAATAATAATTATTGCAAGCTAACATTACGTAATAAAGGAATTTAGAGATAATTTGCCTTTATTAAACTCGCCAGATCATTTTCCATCAATGGATGTAGATTTAACTCATTTGACTGCTATGATTAAGCAATAAGGCCCGAGGGGGCGTGGTATATGGCCAATATACCATGGCTAAGGGCTGTTCTTAGGCACGACGCAACACGGAGTGCCTGGATACAGCCATTAGCCGTGGTATATTGGCCATATACCACAAACCCCCAGGGTGCCTTATTTCTATTATAAACTGGTCGTAATTGACGGGGCTGTAGTGGAGTGGGTTGAGAGTTTCAAGTTCCTTGGTGTCCACATCACCAACGAACTATCATGGTCCAAACACACCAAGACAGTCGTGAAAAGGGCACGACAACACCTTTTCCCCCTCGGGAGACTGAAAAGATTTGGCATGGGTCCCCAGATCCTCAAAAAGTTCTACAGCTGCACCATCGAGAGCATCCTGACCGGTTGCATCACCGTCTGGTATGGCAACTGCTTGGCCTCTGACCGCAAGGCGCTACAGAGGGTAGTGCGTACGGCCCAGTACATCACTGGAGCCAAGCTTCCTGCCATCCAGGACCTATATACTAGGCGGTGTCAGAGGAAGGCCCAAAAATTGTTCCAAGACTCCAGTCACCCAAGTCATAGACTGTTCTCTCTGCTACCGCACGGCAAGCGGTACCGGAGCGCCAAGTCTAGAACCAAAAGGCTCCTTAACAGCTTCTACCCCCGAGCCACACACATCCCTGGGTCGCTCCTCTTTTCAGTCCTCTGCAGCTAGCGACTGGAACGAGCTGCAAAAAACACTCAAACTGGACAGTTTTATCTCCATCTCTTCATTCAAAGACTCAATCATGGACACTCTTACTGCCAGTTGTGGCTGCTTCGCGTGATGTATTGTTGTCTCTACCTTCTTGCCCTTTGTGCTGTTGTCTGTTGCCCAATAATGTTTGTACCATGTTTTGTGCTGCTAACATGTGGTGTTGCTACCATGTTGTTGTCATGTTGTGTTGCTGCCATGTTGTTGTCATGTTGTGTTGCTACCATGTAGTGTTGCTACCATGTTGTGTTGCTACCATGTTGTGCTGCTGCCATGTTGTTGTCATGTTGTGTTGCTACCATGTTGTGCTGCTGCCATGTTGTTGTCATGTGGTGTTGCTACCATGTTGTTGTCATGTTGTGTTGCTACCATGTTGTTGTCATGTGGTGTTGCTACCATGTTGTTGTCATGTGGTGTTGCTACCATGTGGTGTTGCTACGATGTTGTGCTGCTGCCATGTTGTTGTCATGTTGTGTTGCTACCATGTTGTTGTCATGTTGTGTTGCTACCATGTTATGTTGCTACCATGTTGTTGTCATGTTGTGTTGCTACCATGTTGTGTTGCTACCATGTTATGTTGCTACCATGTTGTTGTCATGTGGTGTTGCTACCATGTTGTGTTGCTACCATGTTATGTTGCTACCATGTTGTTGTCATGTTGTGTTGCTGCCATGTGTTGCTACCATGTTGTGCTGCTGCCATGTTGTTGTCATGTTGTGTTGCTACCATGTTGTGCTGCTGCCATGTTGTGTTGCTACCATGTTGTTGTCATGTTGTGTTGCTGCCATGCTGTTGTCATGTGGTGTTGCTACCATGTTGTGTTGCTACCATGTTGTGCTGCTGCTATGTTGTGTTGCTACCATGTTGTTGTCATGTTGTGTTGCTACCATGTTGTTGTCATGTTGTGTTGCTACCATGTTGTTGTCATGTGGTGTTGCTACCATGTTGTGTTGCTACCATGTTGTGCTGCTGCCATGTTGTTGTCATGCTGCCATGTTGTGTTGCTACCATGTTGTTGTCATGTTGTGTTGCTACCATGTTGTTGTCATGTTGTGTTGCTACCATGTTGTTGTCATGTTGTGTTGCTGCCATGTTGTTGTCATGTTGTGTTGCTACCATGTTGTTGTCATGTTGTGTTGCTACCATGTTGTTGTCATGTTGTGTTGCTGCCATGTTGTTGTCATGTTGTGTTGCTACCATGTTGTTGCCATGCTGTGTTGCTACCATGTTGTGTTGCTACCATGTTGTGCTGCTGCCATGTTGTCATGTTGTGTTGCTACCATGTTGTTGCCATGTTGTGTTGCTACCATGCTGTGTTGTCATGTGTTGCTACCATGTTGTGTTGCTACCATGTTGTGTTGCTACCATGTTGTGTTGCTGCCATGTTGTTGCCATGTTGTGTTGCTACCATGCTGTGTTGTCATGTGTTGCTATCATGTTGTGTTGCTACCATGTTGTGTTGCTACCATGTTGTGTTGCTGCCATGTTGTTACCATGTTGTGTTGCTACCATGCTGTGTTGTCATGTGTTGCTACCATGTTGTGTTGCTACCATGTTGTTGCCATGTTGTGTTGCTACCATGTTGTGTTGCTACCATGTTGTTGCCATGTTGTGTTGCTACCATGTTGTTGCCATGTTGTGTTGCTACCATGTTGTTGCCATGTTGTGTTGCTACCATGTTGTTGTCATGTTGTGTTGCTACCATGCTGTGTTGTCATGTGTTGCTGCCATGCTATGTTGTTGTCTTAGGTCTCTCTTTATGTAGTGTTGTGGCGTCTCTCTATGTAATGTTGTGGTGTCTCTCTTTATGTAGTGTTGTGGTGTCTCTCTTTATGTAGTGTTGTGGCGTCTCTCTTTATGTAGTGTTGTGGCGTCTCTCTTTATGTAGTGTTGTGGCGTCTCTCTTTATGTAGTGTTGTGGTGTCTCTCTTTATGTAGTGTTGTGGCGTCTCTCTTTATGTAGTGTTGTGGCGTCTCTCTTTATGTAGTGTTGTGGCGTCTCTCTTTATGTAGTGTTGTGGTGTCTCTCTTTATGTAGTGTTGTGGTCTCTCTTTATGTAGTGTTGTGGTGTCTCTCTTTATGTAGTGTTGTGGTGTCTCTCTTTATGTAGTGTTGTGGTCTCTCTTTATGTAGTGTTGTGGTGTCTCTCTTTATGTAGTGTTGTGGCGTCTCTCTTTATGTAGTGTTGTGTTGTCTCTTTATGTAGTGTTGTGGCGTCTCTCTTTATGTAGTGTTGTGGTGTCTCTCTTTATGTAGTGTTGTGGTGTCTCTCTTTATGTAGTGTTGTGTTGTCTCTTTATGTAGTGTTGTGGTGTCTCTCTTTATGTAGTGTTGTGTTGTCTCTTTATGTAGTGTTGTGGCGTCTCTCTTTATGTAGTGTTGTGGTGTCTCTCTTTATGTAGTGTTGTGGTGTCTCTCTTTATGTAGTGTTGTGGCGTCTCTCTTTATGTAGTGTTGTGTTGTCTCTCTTTATGTAGTGTTGTGGTGTCTCTCTTTATGTAGTGGTGTCTCTCTTTATGTAGTGTTGTGGTGTCTCTCTTTATGTAGTGTTGTGGTGTCTCTCTTTATGTAGTGTTGTGGTGTCTCTCTTTATGTAGTGTTGTGGTCTCTCTCTATGTAGTGTTGTGGCGTCTCTCTTTATGTAGTGTTGTGGCGTCTCTCTTTATGTAGTGTTGTGGTGTCTTTATGTAGTGTTGTGGTGTCTCTCTTTATGTAGTGTTGTGGTGTCTCTCTTTATGTAGTGTTGTGGTGTCTCTCTTTATGTAGTGTTGTGTTGTCTCTCTTTATGTAGTGTTGTGGTGTCTCTTTATGTAGTGTTGTGGCGTCTCTCTTTATGTAGTGTTGTGGCGTCTCTCTTTATGTAGTGTTGTGGTGTCTCTCTCTATGTAGTGTTGTGGTGTCTCTCTTTATGTAGTGTTGTGGTGTCTCTTTATGTAGTGTTGTGGCGTCTCTCTTTATGTAGTGTTGTGGCGTCTCTCTTTATGTAGTGTTGTGGTGTCTCTCTTTATGTAGTGTTGTGGCGTCTCTCTTTATGTAGTGTTGTGGCGTCTCTCTTTATGTAGTGTTGTGGCGTCTCTCTTTATGTAGTGTTGTGGTGTCTCTCTTTATGTAGTGTTGTGGCGTCTCTCTTTATGTAGTGTTGTGGCGTCTCTCTTTATGTAGTGTTGTGGTGTCTCTCTTTATGTAGTGTTGTGGCGTCTCTCTTTATGTAGTGTTGTGGCGTCTCTCTTTATGTAGTGTTGTGGTGTCTCTCTCTTGTTGTGATGTGTGTTTGGTCCTATATATATATATATATTTTAATCCCAGCCCCCGTCCCTGCAGGAGGCCTTTTGCCTTTTGGTGGGCCGTCATTGTAAATAATAATTTGTTGTTAACTGACTTGCCTAGTTAAATAACGGTTAAATAAAATAAAATAAATAAAAATAAGATGCTGAACAATTAATCAAATGGCCACCCGGACTATTTACACTGCTGCTACTCGCTGTCTATTATCTATGCATAGTCACTTTACCCCTACCTACATGTACATATTACCTCGACTAACCTGTACCCCTGCACATTGACTTGGTACCAGTACCCCCTGTATATAGCCTCGTTATTTTATTGTGTTACTTTTTATTTGATTTTAATTTTTTACTTTAGTTTATTTAGTAAATATTTATCTCAACTCTATTTCTTGAACTGCATTGTTGGTTAAGGGCTTGTCAGTCAGCATTTCACGGTAATGTCTACACCTGTTGTATTCGGCCATGTGACAAATACAATGTGATTTGATTTGACCCCTTGTGTGGCACTCAGGTGTAGGGCCGCTCTGCCACCCTAGTCGAGACAGAAGATGGCCACCCCCCTCCTATCCCACTAAACTCCAAGTGTACAGCAGGGCTCTGCAATAGGTTTGGCCTTGGGCCATTTGTTTCTCTCAAATAGTCGTCAGAACAGAACATAATAGCAGCCCATTCATAGTTCTATGCTACAAATTAAACCATGTTTAACACATCTGCTTAGTGGTCCTCTGTAGCTCAATTGGTAGAGCACGGCGCTTGTAACGCCAGGGTAGTGGGTTCGATCCCCGGGACCACCCATACGTAAAAATGTATGCGCACATGACTGTCAGTCGCTTCGGATAAAAGCGTCTGCTAAATGGCATATTATTATTATCACATACATGGGGTGCCAATACCTAGTCAATGGTAGCTTGGCTATATACATGGGGTGCCAATACCTAGTCAATGGTAGCTTGGCTATATACATGGGGTGCCAATACCCAGTCAATGGTAGCTTGGCTATATACATGGGGTGCCAATACCTAGTCAATGGTAGCTTGGCTATATACATGGGGTGCCAATACCTAGTCAATGGTAGCTTGGCTATATACATGGGGTGCCAATACCTAGTCAATGGTAGCCGGCTATATACATGGGGTGCCAATACCTAGTCAATGGTAGCTTGGCTATATACATGGGGTGCCAAACTAGTCAATGGTAGCTTTGGCTATATACATGGGGTGCCAATACCTAGTCAATGGTAGCTTTGGCTATATACATGAGGTGCCAATACCTAGTCAATGGTAGCTTGGCTATATACATGGGGTGCCAATACCTAGTCAATGGTAGCTTGGTTATACATGGGGTGCCAATACCTAGTCAATGGTAGCTTGGCTATATACATGGGGTGCCAATACCTAGTCAATGGTAGCTTAGCTGTATACATGGGGTGCCAATACCTAGTCAATGGTAGCTTGGCTGTATACATGGGGTGCCAATACCTAGTCAATGGTAGCTTGGCTATATACATGGGGTGCCAATACCCAGTCAATGGTAGCTTGGCTATATACATGGGGTGCCAATACCTAGTCAATGGTAGCTTGGCTATATACATGGGGTGCCAATACCTAGTCAATGGTAGCTTGGCTATATACATGGGGTGCCAATACCTAGTCAATGGTAGCTTGGCTGTATACATGGGGTGCCAATACCTAGTCAATGGTAGCTTGGCTGTATACATGGGGTGCCAATACCTAGTCAATGGTAGCTTGGCTATATACATGGGGTGCCAATACCTAGTCAATGGTAGCTTGCTATATACATGGGGTGCCAATACCTAGTCAATGGTAGCTTGGCTATATACATGGGGTGCCAATACCTAGTCAATGGTAGCTTGGCTGTATACATGGGGTGCCAATACCTAGTCAATGGTAGCTTGGCTATATACATGGGGTGCCAATACCTAGTCAATGAGAGAGAAGATGATGCTGATGATGAATGAAAGGTGGATAATGAATTTCAGGGAAGGATGGACCGAGGAATAGGCGTTCTTACCATATTTCTCCAATGTCAAACCAGAGTGTTGTTTTGCAAATAATGAAATATTAGACATTCTTATGAATCTAAGCATGGCACTTTCAAAATATACCTTTCCACCCAGACAGAGGCTCGACCGATGCAGAAAGATGTCAGCTTCAACTGCTGGTGTTGGTCCACTGTGTTTCATCAAGTCCAAAGTCAACTCCTGGTAGACGGCGGAGTTGACTTTGGACTTGATGAAACACAGTGGACCAACACCAGAAGATGACCTTGATTGCCAAATGAAATGCAAAATGTACTTTCATCTGAAAAGAGGACTTTGGACCACTGAGCGACAGACCAGTTGTTTTTCTCCTTAGCCCAGGTAAGAGGCTTCTGACGTTGCCTCTGGTTCAGGAGTGGCTTGACACGAGGAATGCGACAGTTGTAGCCCATTTCCTGGATACGTCTGTGCGTGGTGGCTCTTGATGCACTGATTCCTGCCTCAGTCCACTCCCCCACATTTTTGAATGGCCTTTGCTTGACAATCCTCTCAAGGCTCCGGTTATCCCTGTTGCTTGTGCACCTTTTCCTACCCCACTTCTTCCTTCCACTCGACTTTCCATGAATATGCTTGGATACAGCCCTCTGTGAACAGCCAGCTTGGATACAGCCCTCTGTGAACAGCCAGCTTGGATACAGCCCTCTGTGAACAGCCAGCTTCTTTAGCAATGATCTTTTGAGGCTTTCCCTCCTTGTGGAGGGTGTTGATGACCGTCTTCTGCACGACTGTCAAGTCAGCAGTCTTCCCCATGATTGTGAAGCCTACTGAACTGAGAGACCATTTAAAAGCTCAGGAAACCTTTGCAGGTGTTTTGAGTTCGTTAACTGATTAGAGTGTGACACCTTGAGTCTACAATATTGAACTTTTTCACAATATTCTAATTTTCTGAGATACTGAATTTGGGGTTTTCATGAGCTGTAAGCTGTTATCATCAAGATTAAAACAAATACAGCCTTGAACTATTTCACTTGTTGTGTAATTAATCCACGATATGAGTTTCACTTTGATTAATCCACGATATGAGTTTGACTTTGATTAATCCACGATATGAGTTTCACTTTGTCAATTGAATTATTGGAATTATTGAACTTTTCCACAATATTCTAATTTATTGAGCTGCACCTGTATATACAGTACATTTTACATTTTACATTGTAGTCATTTAGCAGACGCTCTTATCCAGAGCGACTTACAGTTAGTGAGTGAATACATTTTTATTTTTTTATTTTTTCATACTGGCCCCCCGTGGGAATCTAACCCACAACCCTGGCATTGCAAATGCCATGCTCTACCAACTCAGCTACATCCCTGCCGGCCATTCCCTCCCCTACCCTGGACGACGCTGGGCCAATTTTGCGCCGCCCCATGGGTCTCCCGGTCGCGGCCGGCTACGACAGTACCAGTCAAAAGTTTGGACACCTACTCATTCAAGGGTTTTTCTGTATTTTTACAATTTTTTACATTGTAGAATAATAGTGAAGACATCAAAACTATGAAAGAACACATATGGAATCATGTAGTAACCAAGAAAGTGATAAACAAATCAAAATATATTTTATATTTGAGATTCTTCAAATAGCCACCCTTTGCCTTGATGACAGCTTTACACACTCTTGGCATTCTCTCAACCAGCTTCATGAGGTAGTCACCTGGAATGCATTTCAATTAACAGGTGTGCCTTCTTAAAAGTTAATTTGTGGAATTTCTTTCCTTCTTCATGCGTTTGAGCCAATCAGTTGTGTTGTGACAAGGTAGGGGTGGTATACAGAAGATAGCCCTATTTGGTAAAAGACCAAGTCCATATTATGGCAAGAACAGCTCAAATAATCAAAGAGAAACGACAGTCCATCATTACTTTAAGACATGAAGGTCAGTCAATACGGAACATTTCAAGAACTTAGAAAGTTTATTCAAGTGCAGTCGCAAAAACCATCAAGCGCTATGATGAAACTGGCTCTCATGAGGACCACCACAGAAATGGAAGACCCAGAGTTAACTCTGCTGCAGAGGATAAGTTCATTAGAGTTACCAGCCTCAGAAATTGCAGCCCAAATAAATGCTTCACAGAGTTCAAGTCACAGACACATCTCAATATCAACTGTTCAGAGGAGACTGTGTGAATCAGGCCTTCATGGTCGAATTGCTGCAAAGAAACCACTACTAAAGGACACCAATAATAAGAAGAGACTTGCTTGGACCAAGAAACACGAGCAATGGACATTAGACCGGTGGAAATATGTTCTTTGGTCTGGAGTCCAAATTGGAGATTTTTGGTTCCAACCGCGTGTCTTTGTTAGACGCAGTGTGGGTGAACGGATGATCTCCGCATGTGTGGTTCCCACCATAAAGCATGGAGGAGGTGTGATGGTGTGGGGGTGCTTTGATGGTGACACTGTTTTTTTACCCTCATTAATCTATACACAATACCCCATAATGATAAAGGAAAAACACTTTTATTTTTATTTATTTGGCAAATGTATTAAAAATAAAAAATGGAAATATCAAATGTACATAAGTATTCAGACCCTTTACTCACTAGTTGGTTGAAGCACCTTTGGCAGCGATTACAGCCTCAATTCTTCTTGGGTATGACGCTACAGGTTTTGCACACCTGTATTTGGGGAGTTTCTTCCATTCTTCTCTGTAGATCCGCTCAAGCTCTGTCAGGTTGGATGGGGAGCGTCGCTGCACAGCTATTGTCAGGTCTCTCCAGAGATGTTCGATCGGGTTCAAGTCCGGGCTCTGGCTGGGCCACTCAAGGACATTCAGAGACTTGTCCTGAAGCTACTCCTGCGTTGTCTTGGCTGTGTGCTTAGGGTCGTTGTCCTGTTGGAAGGTGAACCTTCGCCCCAGTCTAAGGTCCTGAGCGCTCTGGAGCAGGTTTTCATCAAGGATCTCTCTGTACTTTGCTCCGTTCATCTTCCCCTCGATCCTGACTAGTCTCCCAGTCCCTGCCGTTGAAAAACATCCCCACAGAATGATGCTGCCACCACCATGCTTCAACGTAGGGATGGTGCCAAGTTTCCTCCAGACGTGACGCTTGGCATTCAGGCCAAAGAGTTCAATCTTGGTTTCATCAGACCAGAGAATCTTGTTTCTCATGGTCCTTTAGGTACCTTTTGGCAAACTCCAAGTGGGCTGTCATGTGCCTTTTACTGAGGAGTGGCTTCCATCTGGCCACTCTACCAGAAAGGCCTGATTGGTGGAGTGCTGCAGAGATGGTTGTCCTTCTGGAAGGTTCTCCCATCTCCACAGAGGAACTCTGGAGCTCTGTCTGAGTGACCATTGGGTTTGTGGTCACCTCCCTGACCAAGGCCATTCTCGGATCTCTTGGTCCAGAAACACCACATCAAACCTGAAGAAGCATCAGCAGATCATGCACAAAGGAAGCATTGATCTCTTGGTCCAGAAACACCACATCAAACCTGAAGAAGCATCAGCAGATCATGCACAAAGGAAGCATTGATCTCTTGGTCCAGAAACACCACATCAAACCTGAAGAAGCATCTGGAGGTCAGGCACAAAGGAAGCATTGATCTCTTGGTCCAGAAACACCACATCAAACCTGAAGAAGCATCTGGAAGTCAGGCACAAAGGCACAAAACTGGTAGTTCCCCTAGTGGGTCTTGAACCCAGGTCACCAGCACCAATGACCAACACCCTAACCAGGGTCCCAATAAGGGATATCTCTAGGGCCCTCACACTCTGGACCTTGAAGCCAGTTCCACTGCAGTTTTTAAAATGTTCCCCTCTAATCAGGGACTGATTTAGACCTGGGACACCAGGTGGGTGCAATTCATTATCAGGTAGAACAGAAAACCAGCAGGCGCCGGACCTCGTAGGGTAAGAGTTGCTTATTGGGCCAGTATAGTTAGGCCCTGTCCAGAAGAAACGCTAACCCCTTCTCCCTAGGCACTTGTGTAGATCTGAAACAACTTGATAGGTGTAAGCAATAGGGTTACTGCACTTCGAAGTAAATCTCAGCTCTGTTAAAAGTACACGCAATAACATATTTTATTGATCATAGTGATTCAGGTTAATATGCCCCACCAAGATTAGACAACTGTACAGAAAGCCCTTAAATTGCTGAAATAAGTAGATAAAATCAATGATGAGAGAGTAGTCCGATTAACTGATACCAGACACGGACATGGTGGCGTAGCAGGAAGATTGGAGTACCGTGGACCAAGAGGTTATGAGTTCAAATCCCAGATGAGGACATGTTGAATAATAATTACTGTATAAATGAAAATGCACAATTTAATCATCTCTGTCAAATACGTAAGTTTAAAACACTACGTTAAAATCACTGTGTTTGTGAGTATCCCTAACCTTGCCAACAGACAAAGAGTTATGAATGGATCAGTGGTTCCCCATTCAGGGCCTTGATTGGCTCAGCAACAGTAACAAGTAATTTTTGGAGGGACACATGAATATCTTATGTCCTGAGAACATGGCAACCATGTTCTGTGCATGTTTGGTGGGACGTTGATGGGATATTATCCTAACCCACAGAACTGGACACATGAATGTTCTTGCAGCGTTCCCATTAAACGTGTCTAGGACATTAATATCTTAAGTTCTGAGAGCATGGTAACCACATTAAGGGAACGGTCTGTTCTATTTGACATTAAGGGAACGGTCTGTTCTATTTGACATTAAGGGAACGGTCTGTTTTATTTGACATTAAGGGAACGGTCTGTTCTATTTGACATTAAGGGAACGGTCTGTTCTATTTGACATTAAGGGAACGGTCTGTTCTATTTGACATTAAGGGAACGGTCTCTTGGAAACATTGCTATGGAAACGTTAGTTAATGACCTAATGAGACTCTTAAGGGAACGTTTTCTAACGTTGTGGGAACGTTTGTTGTTAGCTGGGTACCGGGCTGTCAAATGAAGGTTAGAAGCATTATTTATTACACAGGCTAAAAGCTATCTAAGCCAGCTACTAACAGGAAGCCACTGGAATGGTGCAGGCTGTGCTGAACTAAACACACACACACACAACAGCACGACAGTAAACGTATCACTTACCAAAACTACTGCTTGGTTACTTCTTCTTGCAGTATACCAGATCTTTCTGTTGATCCATCCATCCATTCTCCTTTACATGTCAATGTTCAATGTTCTACACACACAACAACCACCACCAAACAAGCAGTTCAGCTGGTCAACTGAATGACAGTTAGTAAAGCTTCTCTGACTGTAACAGAATATCTTGTTGTTGGTATTCAGTGTTTGGCCCTCCTCAGATAAGACAGATCGCCTGTCATATTCAGACAGCCAGACAGACAGAGACGGGAGAACTGAAGGCATTGTCAGTTTGTCCCAGATATGAGGCATTTCCTGCCGCTACAACTGAGCAAAACCCGTGTTTTCAATCAAGTTTTATTGGCGACAAAATCCAGAAGTAACAGTCTAAAATGATGCTGTATTAGTACCTTTAAATCAAACAATGATGGGATTTACAGGGACTTCAGAAAGTATTCATACCCCATGACCTATTCCACATTTTGTTGTTTCAGCCTGAATTCAAAATTGAATACATTCATATTTTTTCTCACCCATCTACACACAATACCCCATAATGACAAAGGGAAAACATTGTATAAATGTTTGTGTATAGAGAGTATATAATGGTGTGTATAGAGAGTATATAATGGTGTGTATGGACAGTATAGACAGTATATAATGGTGTGTATAGACAGTATATAATGGTGTGTATAGAGAGTATATAATGGTGTGTATGGACAGTATAGACAGTATATAATGGTGTGTATAGACAGTATATAATGGTGTGTATAGACAGTATATAAGGGTGTGTATAGACAGTATATAATGGTGTGTATAGACAGTATATAATGGTGTGTATAGACAGTATATAATGGTGTGTATAGACAGTATATAATGGGTGTATAGACAGTATATAATGGTGTGTATAGACAGTATGGACAGTATATAATGGTGTGTATAGACAGTATATAATGGTGTGTATAGACAGTATATAATGGTGTGTATAGACAGTATATAATGGTGTGTGTATAGACAGTATATAATGGTGTGTATAGACAGTATATAATGGTGTGTATAGACAGTATAGACAGTATATAATGGTGTGTATAGACAGTATATAATGGTGTGTATAGACAGTATATAATGGTGTGTATAGACAGTATATAATGGTGTGTATAGACAGTATATAATGGTGTGTATAGACAGTGTATAATGGTGTGTATAGACAGTATATAATGGTGTGTATAGACAGTATATAATGGTGTGTATAGACAGTATATAATGGTGTGTATAGACAGTATATAATGGTGTGTATAGACAGTATATAATGGTGTGTATAGACAGTATATAATGGTGTGTATAGACAGTATATAATGGTGTGTATAGACAGTATATAATGGTGTGTATAGACAGTATATAATGGTGTGTATAGACAGTATATAATGGTGTGTATAGACAGTATATAATGGTGTGTATAGACAGTATATAATGGTGTGTATGGACAGTATATAATGGTGTGTATAGACAGTATATAATGGTGTGTATAGACAGTATAGACAGTATATAATGGTGTGTATAGACAGTATATAATGGTGTGTATAGACAGTATGGACAGTATATAATGGTGTGTATGGACAGTATATAATGGTGTGTATAGACAGTATATAATGGTGTGTATAGACAGTGTATAATGGTGTGTATAGACAGTATATAATGGTGTGTATAGACAGTATATAATGGTGTGTATAGACAGTATATAATGGGTGTGTATAGACAGTATATAATGGTGTGTATAGACAGTATATAATGGTGTGTATAGACAGTATATAATGGTGTGTATAGACAGTATATAATGGTGTGTATAGACAGTATATAATGGTGTGTATAGACAGTATATAATGGTGTGTATAGACAGTATATAATGGTGTGTATAGACAGTATATAATGTGTGTATGGACAGTATATAATGGTGTGTATAGACAGTATATAATGGTGTGTATAGACAGTATAGACAGTATATAATGGTGTGTATAGACAGTATATAATGGTGTGTATAGACAGTATATAATGGTGTGTATGGACAGTATATAATGGTGTGTATAGACAGTATATAATGGTGTGTATAGACAGTATATAATGGTGTGTATAGACAGTATATAATGGTGTGTATAGACAGTATATAATGGTGTGTATAGACAGTATATAATGGTGTGTATGGACAGTATATAATGGTGTGTATAGTCAGTATATAATGGTGTGTATAGACAGTATATAATGTTTGTGTATAGACAGTATATAATGGTGTGTATAGACAGTATATAATGGTGTGTATGGACAGTATATAATGGTGTGTATAGACAGTATATAATGGTGTGTATAGACAGTATATAATGGTGTGTATAGACAGTATATAATGGTGTGTATAGACAGTATGGACAGTATATAATGGTGTGTATAGACAGTATATAATGGTGTGTATAGACAGTATATAATGGTGTGTATAGACAGTATATAATGGTGTGTATAGACAGTATATAATGGTGTGTATAGACAGTATATAATGGTGTGTATAAATGACAGTATATAATGGTGTGTATAGACAGTATATAATGGTGTGTATAGACAGTATATAATGGTGTGTATAGACAGTATATAATGGTGTGTATAGACAGTATATAATGGTGTGTATAGACAGTATATAATGGTGTGTATAGACAGTATATAATGGTGTGTATAGACAGTATATAATGGTGTGTATAGACAGTATATAATGGTGTGTATAGACAGTATATAATGGTGTGTATAGACAGTATATAATGGTGTGTATAGACATTATGGACAGTATATAATGGTGTGTATAGACAGTATATAATGGTGTGTATAGACAGTATATAATGGTGTGTATAGACAGTATAGACAGTATATAATGGTGTGTATAGACAGTATATAATGGTGTGTATAGACAGTATATAATGGTGTGTATGGACAGTATATAATGGTGTGTATAGACAGTATATAATGGTGTGTATAGACAGTATTGACAGTATATAATGGTGTGTATAGACAGTATATAATGGTGTGTATAGACAGTATATAATGGTGTGTATAGACAGTATATAATGGTGTGTATAGACAGTATTGACAGTATATAATGGTGTGTATAGACAGTATATAATGGTGTGTATAGACAGTATATAATGGTGTGTATGGACAGTATATAATGGTGTGTATGGACAGTATATAATGGTGTGTATAGACAGTATATAATGGTGTGTATAGACAGTATATAATGGTGTGTATGGACAGTATATAATGGTGTGTATAGACAGTATATAATGGTGTGTATAGACAGTATTGACAGTATATAATGGTGTGTATAGACAGTATATAATGGTGTGTATGGACAGTATATAATGGTGTGTATAGACAGTATATAATGGTGTGTATAGACAGTATATAATGGTGTGTATGGACAGTATATAATGGTGTGTATAGACAGTATTGACAGTATATAATGGTGTGTATAGACAGTATATAATGGTGTGTATAGACAGTATTGACAGTATATAATGGTGTGTATAGACAGTATATAATGGTGTGTATAGACAGTATATAATGGTGTGTATAGACAGTATTGACAGTATATAATGGTGTGTATAGACAGTATATAATGGTGTGTATGGACAGTATATAATGGTGTGTATAGACAGTATATAATGGTGTGTATGGACAGTATATAATGGTGTGTATAGACAGTATATAATGGTGTGTATGGACAGTATATAATGGTGTGTATAGACAGTATATAATGGTGTGTATAGACAGTATATAATGGTGTGTATGGACAGTATATAATGGTGTGTATAGACAGTATATAATGGTGTGTATAGACAGTAGACAGTATATAATGGTGTGTATAGACAGTATATAATGGTGTGTATAGACAGTATATAATGGTGTGTATAGACAGTATTGACAGTATATAATGGTGTGTATAGACAGTATATAATGGTGTGTATAGACAGTATTGACAGTATATAATGGTGTGTATAGACAATATATAATGGTGTGTATGGACAGTATATAATGGTGTGTATAGACAGTATGGACAGTATATAATGGTGTGTATAGACAGTATATAATGGTGTGTATAGACAGTATATAATGGTGTGTATAGACAGTATATAATGGTGTGAATAGACAGTATATAATGGTGTGTATAGACAGTATTGACAGTATATAATGGTGTGTATAGACAGTATATAATGGTGTGTATGGACAGTATATAATGGTGTGTATAGACAGTATGGACAGTATATAATGGTGTGTATAGACAGTATATAATGGTGTGTATGGACAGTATATAATGGTGTGTATAGACAGTATATAATGGTGTGTATGGACAGTATATAATGGTGTGTATAGACAGTATTGACAGTATATAATGGTGTGTATAGACAGTATATAATGGTGTGTATAGACAGTATTGACAGTATATAATGGTGTGTATAGACAGTATATAATGGTGTGTATAGACAGTATATAATGGTGTGTATAGACAGTATTGACAGTATATAATGGTGTGTATAGACAGTATATAATGGTGTGTATGGACAGTATATAATGGTGTGTATAGACAGTATATAATGGTGTGTATGGACAGTATATAATGGTGTGTATAGACAGTATATAATGGTGTGTATGGACAGTATATAATGGTGTGTATAGACAGTATATAATGGTGTGTATAGACAGTATATAATGGTGTGTATGGACAGTATATAATGGTGTGTATAGACAGTATATAATGGTGTGTATAGACAGTAGACAGTATATAATGGTGTGTATAGACAGTATATAATGGTGTGTATAGACAGTATATAATGGTGTGTATAGACAGTATTGACAGTATATAATGGTGTGTATAGACAGTATATAATGGTGTGTATAGACAGTATTGACAGTATATAATGGTGTGTATAGACAGTATATAATGGTGTGTATGGACAGTATATAATGGTGTGTATAGACAGTATGGACAGTATATAATGGTGTGTATAGACAGTATATAATGGTGTGTATAGACAGTATATAATGGTGTGTATAGACAGTATATAATGGTGTGAATAGACAGTATATAATGGTGTGTATAGACAGTATGGACAGTATATAATGTGTGTATAGACAATATATAATGGTGTGTATAGACAGTATGGACAGTATATAATGGTGTGTATAGACAGTATATATGGTGTGTATAGACAGTATATAATGGTGTGTATAGACAGTATATAATGGTGTGTATAGACAGTATATAATGGTGTGTATAGACAGTATATAATGGTGTGTATAGACAGTATATAATGGTGTGTATAGACAGTATATAATGGTGTGTATAGACAGTATATAATGGTGTGTATAGACAGTATATAATGGTGTGTATAGACAGTATTGACAGTATATAAATAGAAAAGGTCTGTACAGCAGTAGTTATATAGGATGAACCATGACTAGAATACAGTATATACATATGAAGTGGACAGCAGTAGTTATATAGGATGAACCATGACTAGAATACAGTATATACATATGAAGTGGACAGCAGTAGTTATATAGGATGAACCATGACTAGAATACAGTATATACATATGAAGTGGACAGCAGTAGTTATATAGGATGAACCATGACTAGAATACAGTATATACATATGAAGTGGACAGCAGTAGTTATATAGGATGAACCATGACTAGAATACAGTATATACATATGAAGTGGGTAAAACAGTATGGAAACATTATTCAAGTGACCAGTGTTCAATGACTATGTATATAGGGCAGCAGTCTCTAAGGTGCAGGGTAGAGTACCGGGTGGTAGCCGGCTAGTAACAGTGACTAAAGTTCAGGACAGAGCACTGGGTGGAGGCCTGCTAGGGATGGCTATTTAACAGTCTGATGGCCTGGAGATAGAAGCCGTTTTTCAGTCTCACGGTTCCAGCTTTGATGCACCTGTACTGACCTCGCCTTCTGGATGGTAGCGGGTTGAGCAGGCCGTGGCTCGGGTGGCTGAGGTCCTCGATGATCTTCTTGGCCTTCCTGTGACACCGGGTGCTGTAGACGTCCTGGAAGGCAACGTGACTATCCTGTCATAACATGACAGGTGACCTTCAGTCAGAGACTCCAGTATTAGAGCTGTTATCAGGAGATGACTAGGAGGAAACAGCTGTTATCAGGAACCTCTGAGGAGGGAATCTTATCTGAGGAATGTACCGAGCAGAGAGACAACCCTTAACCCTTGGACAGGTGTTATAGTCCACAGCAGCACCCCCTAGCTATCAGAGAGAACCCTTAACCCTTGGACAGGTGTTTTAGTCCACAGCAGCACCAGCACCCCCTAGCTATCAGAGAGACAACCCTTAACCCTTGGACAGGTGTTATAGTCCACAGCAGCACCAGCACCCCCTAGCTATCAGAGGGACAACCCTTAACCCTTGGACAGGTGTTTTAGTCCACAGCAGCACCAGCACCCCTAGCTATCAGAGAGACAACCCTTAACCCTTGGACAGGTGTTATAGTCCACAGCAGCACCCCCTAGCTATCAGAGAGAACCCTTAACCCTTGGACAGGTGTTATAGTCCACAGCAGCACCCCCTAGCTATCAGAGAGAACCCTTAACCCTTGGACAGGTGTTTTAGTCCACAGCAGCACCAGCACCCCCTAGCTATCAGAGAGACAACCCTTAACCCTTGGACAGGTGTTTAGTCCACAGCAGCACCAGCACCCCCTAGCTATCAGAGACAACCCTTAACCCTTGGACAGGTGTTATAGTCCACAGCAGCACCAGCACCCCCTAGCTATCAGAGGGACAACCCTTAACCCTTGGACAGGTGTTATAGTCCACAGCAGCACCAGCACCCCCTAGCTATCAGAGACACAACCCTTAACCCTTGGACAGGTGTTATAGTCCACAGCAGCACCAGCACCCCTAGCTATCAGAGGGACAACCCTTAACCCTTGGACAGGTGTTTTAGTCCACAGCAGCACCAGCACCCCCTAGCTATCAGAGAGAACCCTTAACCCTTGGACAGGTGTTATAGTCCACAGCAGCACCCGTCTAGCTATCAGAGGGACAACCCTTAACCCTTGGACAGGTGTTATAGTCCACAGCAGCACCAGCACCCCTAGCTATCAGAGGGACAACCCTTAACCCTTGGACAGGTGTTATAGTCCACAGCAGCACCCCCTAGCTATCAGAGAGAACCCTTAACCCTTGGACAGGTGTTTTAGTCCACAGCAGCACCAGCACCCCCTAGCTATCAGAGGGACAACCCTTAACCCTTGGACAGGTGTTTTAGTCCACAGCAGCACCAGCACCCCTAGCTATCAGAGACACAACCCTTAACCCTTGGACAGGTGTTATAGTCCACAGCAGCACCCCTAGCTAGCAGAGAGACAACCCTTAACCCTTGGACAGGTGTTATAGTCCACAGCAGCACCAGCACCCCCTAGCTATCAGAGGGACAACCCTTAACCCTTGGACAGGTGTTATAGTCCACAGCAGCACCAGCACCCCCTAGCTATCAGAGAGACAACCCTTAACCCTTGGACAGGTGTTATAGTCCACAGCAGCACCAGCACCCCCTAGCTATCAGAGACAACCCTTAACCCTTGGACAGGTGTTATAGTCCACAGCAGCACCCCCTAGCTATCAGAGAGAACCCTTAACCCTTGGACAGGTGTTATAGTCCACAGCAGCACCAGCACCCCTAGCTATCAGAGGGACAACCCTTAACCCTTGGACAGGTGTTATAGTCCACAGCAGCACCAGCACCCCCTAGCTATCAGAGAGAACCCTTAACCCTTGGACAGGTGTTATAGTCCACAGCAGCACCCCCTAGCTATCAGAGAGAACCCTTAACCCTTGGACAGGTGTTATAGTCCACAGCAGCACCAGCACCCCCTAGCTATCAGAGAGAACCCTTAACCCTTGGACAGGTGTTATAGTCCACAGCAGCACCAGCACCCCCTAGCTATCAGAGACACAACCCTTAACCCTTGGACAGGTGTTATAGTCCACAGCAGCACCAGCACCCCCTAGCTATCAGAGAGAACCCTTAACCCTTGGACAGGTGTTTTAGTCCAGACTAGCCCCACCAAAACAAAAACATTGCCATCCATACTATGCATTTTCCCGAATTTGGATATGAAGTTGCATTAAACTATGTAGCTTTTAGTAAGTGATTGCAGTCAGCCTGACTGACCAGATGGCTAGCATCGACATCATGGATAGTTGCATTGTTTTTGGAGGTAAGTAAGCTGTGAATTATATCAAGTGTTATTGCTATCTTACAACACTGATTGGGCTGAAGCTGTCTAGTAGTCTGCGTCACCTAGCGTTAGCTTAGTGTGGTTATGATTGGGCTGAAGCTGTCTAGTAGTCTGAGTCACCTAGCGATAGCTTAGTGTGGTTATGATTGGGCTGAAGCTGTCTAGTAGTCTGCGTCACCTAGCGTTAGCTTAGTGTGGTTATGATTGGGCTGAAGCTGTCTAGTAGTCTGCGTCACCTAGCGTTAGCTTAGTGTGGTTATGATTGGGCTGAAGCTGTCTAGTAGTCTGAGTCACCTAGCGTTAGCTTAGTGTGGTTATGATTGGGCTGAAGCTGTCTAGTAGTCTGAGTCACCTAGCGTTAGCTTAGTGTGGTTATGATTGGGCTGAAGCTGTCTAGTAGTCTGCGTCACCTAGCGTTAGCTTAGTGTGGTTATGATTGGGCTGAAGCTGTCTAGTAGTCTGAGTCACCTAGCGTTAGCTTAGTGTGGTTATGATTGGGCTGAAGCTGTCTAGTAGTCTGAGTCACCTAGCGTTAGCTTAGTGTGGTTATGATTGGGCTGAAGCTGTCTAGTAGTCTGCGTCACCTAGCGTTAGCTTAGTGTGGTTATGATTGGGCTGATGCTGTCTAGTAGTCTGAGTCACCTAGCGTTAGCCTAGTGTGGTTATGATTGGGCTGAAGCTGTCTAGTAGTCTGAGTCACCTAGCGTTAGCTTAGTGTGGTTATGATTGGGCTGAAGCCTTCTAGTAGTCTGAGTCACCTAGCGTTAGCTTAGTGTGGTTATGATTGGGCTGAAGCTGTCTAGTAGTCTGAGTCACCTAGCGTTAGCTTAGTGTGGTTATGATTGGGCTGAAGCTGTCTAGTAGTCTGAGTCACCTAGCGTTAGCTTAGTGTGGTTATGATTGGGCTGAAGCTGTCTAGTAGTCTGAGTCACCTAGCGTTAGCTTAGTGTGGTTATGATTGGGATGAAGCTGTCTAGTAGTCTGAGTCACCTAGCATTAGCTTAGTGTGGTTATGATTGGGCTGAAGCTGTCTAGTAGTCTGCGTCACCTAGCGTTAGCTTAGTGTGGTTATGATTGGGCTGAAGCTGTCTAGTAGTCTGCGTCACCTAGTGTTAGCCTAGTGTGGTTATGATTGGGCTGAAGCTGTCTAGTAGTCTGAGTCACCTAGCGTTAGCCTAGTGTGGTTATGATTGGGCTGAAGCTGTCTAGTAGTCTGAGTCACCTAGCGTTAGCTTAGTGTGGTTATGATTGGGCTGAAGCTGTCTAGTAGTCTGAGTCACCTAGCGTTAGCTTAGTGTGGTTATGATTGGGCTGATGCTGTCTAGTAGTCTGAGTCACCTAGCGTTAGCTTAGTGTGGTTATGATTGGGCTGAAGCTGTCTAGTAGTCTGCGTCACCTAGCGTTAGCTTAGTGTGGTTATGATTGGGCTGAAGCTGTCTAGTAGTCTGCGTCACCTAGCGTTAGCTTAGTGTGGTTATGATTGGGCTGAAGCTGTCTAGTAGTCTGAGTCACCTAGCGTTAGCTTAGTGTGGTTATGATTGGGCTGAAGCTGTCTAGTAGTCTGAGTCACCTAGCGTTAGCCTAGTGTGGTTATGATTGGGCTGAAGCTGTCTAGTAGTCTGCGTCACCTAGCGTTAGCCTAGTGTGGTTATGATTGGGCTGAAGCTGTCTAGTAGTCTGAGTCACCTAGCGTTAGCCTAGTGTGGTTATGATTGGGCTGAAGCTGTCTAGTAGTCTGAGTCACCTAGCGTTAGCTTAGTGTGGTTATGATTGGGCTGAAGCTGTCTAGTAGTCTGAGTCACCTAGCGTTAGCTTAGTGTGGTTATGATTGGGCTGAAGCTGTCTAGTAGTCTGCGTCACCTAGCGTTAGCTTAGTGTGGTTATGATTGGGCTGAAGCTGTCTAGTAGTCTGAGTCACCTAGCGTTAGCTTAGTGTGGTTATGATTGGGCTGAAGCTGTCTAGTAGTCTGCGTCACCTAGCGTTAGCCTAGTGTGGTTATGATTGGGCTGAAGCTGTCTAGTAGTCTGAGTCACCTAGCGTTAGCTTAGTGTGGTTATGATTGGGCTGAAGCTGTCTAGTAGTCTGAGTCACCTAGCGTTAGCTTAGTGTGGTTATGATTGGGCTGAAGCTGTCTAGTAGTCTGAGTCACCTAGCGTTAGCTTAGTGTGGTTATGATTGGGCTGAAGCTGTCTAGTAGTCTGAGTCACCTAGCGTTAGCTTAGTGTGGTTATGATTGGGCTGAAGCTGTCTAGTAGTCTGAGTCACCTAGCGTTAGCCTAGTGTGGTTATGATTGGGCTGAAGCTGTCTAGTAGTCTGCGTCACCTAGCGTTAGCCTAGTGTGGTTATGATTGGGCTGAAGCTGTCTAGTAGTCTGAGTCACCTAGCGTTAGCCTAGTGTGGTTATGATTGGGCTGAAGCTGTCTAGTAGTCTGAGTCACCTAGCGTTAGCTTAGTGTGGTTATGATTGGGCTGAAGCTGTCTAGTAGTCTGAGTCACCTAGCGTTAGCTTAGTGTGGTTATGATTGGGCTGAAGCTGTCTAGTAGTCTGCGTCACCTAGCGTTAGCTTAGTGTGGTTATGATTGGGCTGAAGCTGTCTAGTAGTCTGAGTCACCTAGCGTTAGCTTAGTGTGGTTATGATTGGGCTGAAGCTGTCTAGTAGTCTGCGTCACCTAGCGTTAGCCTAGTGTGGTTATGATTGGGCTGAAGCTGTCTAGTAGTCTGAGTCACCTAGCGTTAGCTTAGTGTGGTTATGATTGGGCTGAAGCTGTCTAGTAGTCTGCGTCACCTAGCGTTAGCTTAGTGTGGTTATGATTGGGCTGAAGCCTTCTAGTAGTCTGAGTCACCTAGCGTTAGCTTAGTGTGGTTATGATTGGGCTGAAGCTGTCTAGTAGTCTGAGTCACCTAGCGTTAGCTTAGTGTGGTTATGATTGGGCTGAAGCTGTCTAGTAGTCTGAGTCACCTAGCGTTAGCTTAGTGTGGTTATGATTGGGCTGAAGCTGTCTAGTAGTCTGAGTCACCTAGCGTTAGCTTAGTGTGGTTATGATTGGGCTGAAGCTGTCTAGTAGTCTGAGTCACCTAGCGTTAGCTTAGTGTGGTTATGATTGGGCTGAAGCTGTCTAGTAGTCTGAGTCACCTAGCGTTAGCTTAGTGTGGTTATGATTGGGCTGAAGCTGTCTAGTAGTCTGCGTCACCTAGCGTTAGCCTAGTGTGGTTATGATTGGGCTGAAGCTGTCTAGTAGTCTGAGTCACCTAGCGTTAGCCTAGTGTGGTTATGATTGGGCTGAAGCTGTCTAGTAGTCTGAGTCACCTAGCGTTAGCTTAGTGTGGTTATGATTGGGCTGAAGCAATTGAATCAATTTTAGAATAAGGCTGTAATGTAACAAAATGTGGAAAAAGTCAAGGGGTCTGAATACTTTCCGAATGCACTGTACATACATAGTGCATTAGGAAAGTATTCAGACACCTTGACTTTTTCCCCCATTTTGTTACGTTACAGCCTTATTCTAAAATGGATTAAATAGTTTTTTTCTTCTTCTCATCAATCTACACACAATAACCAATAATGACAAAGAAAAACAGGTTTTTAGAAATGTTTGCAAATTTATTGAAAATAGAAAACAGATAAATCAAATCAAATTTTATTTGTCACATACACGTGTTTAGCAGATGTTTTAGCGGGTGTAGCGAAATGCTTGTGCTTCTAGCTCCGACAGTGCAGTAATATCTAACAATTTAACAACATATACCCAATACACACAAAACTAGTAATGAATGGGATTTAAGAATATATACATATATGGACAAGCAATGACAGAGCGGCATGGACTAAGATCCAGTAGAATATTATAGAATAGAATGCAGTATATACATATGAGATGAGTAGTGCAAGATATGGAAACATTATTAAAGTGACTAGTGTTCCATTTCTTAAAGTGGCCAGTGATTTCAATAGGCAGCAGCAGCCTCTAATGTGCTAGTGATGGCTATTTAACAGTCTGATGGCCTTGAGATAGAAGCTGTTTTTCAGTCTCTCGGTCCCAGCTTTGATGCACCTGTACTGACCTGGCCTTCTGGATGGTAGCGGGGTGAACAGGCAGTGGCTCGGGTGGTTGTGTCACGGTGCTGAGGTAAGGGACGGTAAACGGAGCGCTCGTAGAGTGTCATCCTTTTATTAAACATATCACACTATACGTTCTCAAAAATAAGCAAAGAAAGACAAGCACCAAGTGACCTACGTGCCGTGAACACAATAGCAGACGAACATGAACAATGATCCACACACAAGTGGATGTGAGAGGTGCCTAAATACTATCCCCAATCACAGACTAACTCTAGACAGCTGTCTCTGACTGGGGATCATCAACCACCCTTAGTATTCATGTGAGGGCTTGACTGTGGTCCTACCACTCCCCCTAGTGGAAAAAAGGCCTACCCACAGTCAAACCTTCACAGCACCCCCCCCCACCCACCCCCACCCTTAAGGTGCGGACTCCCGACCGCACCTGATCCCCCCCCTTCTCCAAAAAACAATAAAAACCACTAAACCAGGGGGAAAAAGGCGGAGTACTGGGGCGGTTGATGGTGGAGGCTCCGGCTTCGGGCGTGACTTAGGCAAAACGTCTTCTCCCTTCCTGCCTCCCCGTTGCACACCCGGTCCGGTCTGGACCCCGGCGCGATGCTTCCCCTCTCAGTCCTCCCACGATGCACCAGGCCCTGTCTGGACCCTGGTGTGGGAGCCCTCGACCCTGGAGAGGGGCTGACATCTGGTCCCGGCCCGGCAGTCCTCCCGCGATGCACCAAGCCCTGTCTGGACCCTGGTGTGGGAGCCCCCGATCCGGGAGAGGGGTTGACGTCTGGTTCCGGCTCGGACCCCGGTGGAGTGGATGGCTCCGACATGGTGGGAGAGTAGACGACCGGACCCGGACTGGGCACCGGTGAAGCGGACTGCCCCGGCTCTGGAATGAAGCAGATAACCGGAGCTGGACTATACACCGGTGGAGCGGACTGCTCTGGCACTGGAATAGAGCAGCTGACCGGAGCTGGACTGAGCACCGGAGCGGAGCAGACTTCCGGACCAGTATCCATTCCCATCTCTGGAGCAAGACTGAACGCCGTGCCCAGCCTGGGCACCGACGCAGAAGAGAATTCCAGCCCTGTGGTTAGGCTGGCTGCCGGCGCCAGACTGGGCACTGGCACGCTAAGGTGCTCCTTGCAGGGGACCGTCGCTGGAGACTCTGTGCAGAGGACCGTCGCTGGAGGTCGGGTGCGTTGAGCTGGAACGGGCCGTACCAGGCTGGGCACTGGCACGCTAAGGTGCTCCTTGCAGGGGACCGTCGCTGGAGACTCTGTGCAGAGGACCGTCGCTGGAGGTCGGGTGCGTTGAGCTGGAACGGGCCGTACCAGGCTGGGGACACGCACCGATGGTGTGGTGCGCTGAGTCGACCTTCTCCGTGATCGACTCTGGACCGGCGCTGGAGGCACCGGACTGGGAACTGGCGTTGGAGATCTACGACTGCTCCTGTCCTTCTCTCTCCGCCGCCAATCCCCCTCCCGTGAGGACTCCTCCGGGAGCCCCCACGAGTAAGGAAACAGAAACACATCGTTGTCTTCCTCCGACTCCTCTGTGTACCCCTGCTCCCATGGTTGTAGAGGCTCCTCCTGGAACCCCCACGAGTGCAGTGGTCGGGGCTCTTCTCCCTCGATCCCCAACCACTCCCATAGCCCCCCCCCAAAAAAAAAAACAGTTTGGGGGTTCTTCTGGGCTCCAGGCTGGTCCTTAGCCTTTCTGGCCCGTCGACGTTTCCCTTGTCGATGGCGCCGCTGCTCCGGACTCCAGTCCTCCTCCATTACCTCACGGTAACGGACTAATTCCGCTATCCATGTCGTCGTTCAGCCACGACTCTGTGAAACATAAGATATTACAGTTAATGTCCCGTTGGTAGGATATCCTTAGTCTTAGGTCATCCAATTTGTTTTCAAATGATTGAAGATTGGCTAATAGGATTGACGGAAGAGGCAGTTTACTCGCTCGCCATCGGATCCTTACAAGGCACCCAGACCTACGTCCACGATATCTCCGTCTCTTTCTCATGCGAATGACAGGGATTTGGGCTTTGTCGGTTGTCTGTAGAATATCCTTCGTGTCCGACTCGTTGAAGAAAAAATCTTCATCTAATACGAGGCGAGTAATCGCTGTCCTGATATCCAGAAGCTTTTTTGGTCATAAGAGATGGTGGCAGAAACATTATGTACAGAATAAATGACAAATAAAGCGAAAAAACACACATAATAGTACAATTGGTTAGAGGGCTGTAAAACGGCAGCCATCTTCTCCGGCGCCATCTCCATCAGTTGGTTAACATTAGCCCTTTTGTTTGCTAAATAGCTAGCTAGCTATCTAGGATAGCTAGAAAAGTGAAATGGCCCATCTGGTCAGCATCTAAAACAGCTAAGTTAGCTAGCTAGCCAAGTTAACTCAACTCCATGATTTACGATAGTGTGAGAGATTTATTATTTTTATAATTGATGGGATGACTAACTTAGAAAGAATGCATTCTGGACTGTGCTAATGTAGGTTGTGACACCTGGCAAGCTGTGATTGATGTGAAGAGCTGTTTTAGGGGGTAAAGGGAGATAAGGATTTGTGTCTCCAGATGCTGGAATATACTGGTTCTTTGTGATCTGTGAACCTTCCTTGGACGTAGGAATGGTGTCTAAGGGAGCTGGCTCTTCTCACTATGACAGGTTGTTATGATATGGACATATGCCTGGCAACAGGGGTGCATCAACGGATTGGCTGAGTAAGTCTAAACCACGCTCAAGTCTCTACTCTAATTGGTCAGCAGAGAGGTGGGAAACTCTCTCTGTCAGAGTATTTGAGTATTGAATCTGAAACAATGGATTAGTTCTCTGAAGTGCCCTGCGAGGTATTTCAAAGAGCCCGTATATACGAAACATCATATTTACCATTGAAGGTTTTTGCATTAATTAAAATAACTAGTATATCTTAGAAGTCGTGTTGACCTCTTTTGTTCCTAATACCAGATTTGAATTGACGCAACTTTGACAATAGACTTGAGTTTAGCTTGGCTAGCTAGCTAATGTTAGTGAGAGAGAGCTTTATAGCTACTGTAGCCACAATCGAGCCGAATTTAATGTAATATATCTAGCTAACTAGATAGTTTAACTAGCTGCTGTTAGCATATGGCTAGCTTGATACAGTTAGCTCTTTAGCTAGTAATACCAACGAATTACAACGCTGAACCAACCAACCAAAACAAACTACTAAGCAATTTTAGCAGCAGGTGATCACATCAGACCTCACACCTTCCATTCCGTTAGCTCCCGTTTGGTGGCTGTGGCTTGAAGCAATGAGTGACGCATTTAAAGGGCAGTGGCCGTGCTGATAGCGTTGCCCAACCCCTCGCCGGTCGTTCAACTGGTCGTTCTGTACGGCACCGTTTCCGTTCAACTGAACGTAAAAACGTACTGAACGCAGCCCTGGTGTGGTGCTGAAGCTGTTCCTTCATGCCATGTCAGATTGAAGGTCAGTGACTGATGACTTTGTGCAGTGACTCTCTAGTCTTGTTGGGTTCCAGTCTATAAGTAGTGCTCCTGTTTTCGAAATAGATCGTTCCCTTGCACTGTTGTTAGTTACTGTGGCTCTCCGTGAAGCCAGTGCTCGCAGCTTAACTCTCCCAAGTGCCCGTGCATTATTACCGGGAGAAACCGTTCGGCACGCCCCCTTTCACTTAGCCTACCCAGAGAAACTAAAGATGATCTCATCTGTAGAGTAATTAAAAGCTGTTCCGTTGAATTCATACCTAACCTATTGTAATGAAATAGGCAGGGAGCAGGTCTCGAACCCTCAACCTTCCATGCCGAAGTCCAGCGCGCCATCGACTGTGGCCCAAAAACATGCTCCGGTGGCAGAGTCGATATCCGCGGTTATAAACCAAGGGTCGTTATACTAATGTTAAACTGTCCCATTCCAGGCCAAGAACATCACACAGGGAGAACAACCGCCTATCCATCTATAAACGTTACAACTATTCAACTCCGTTCACCTATCTAAAACATTGGATCATAATGGGATTGTCCATTGAAAATCGCAGAAACAAGCCACTAGGAAAATTCGACTCATATTCCCATATTTTCTGCCATGTTTAGTTACATGAGTTGATGCACTATGTGCGGGTCTTTCACCAGACATATGTTACCATCTGGTGGACATTCTGTATATTTCCGTAGAAGTGTTATCTGGATGTCTGTAGTGTAGAGTTGTATGTCCACAGGATGGCGATAAAGTTCCACTACAGGTTCCAGCAGGAATGTATTGTTGTAGTTAACCCTGTCTGCAGATAGGGAGCTTCCAGTTCTTCATCCACCCAAACAACCTGATACTGGAGACACAACCAGGCGATCCCCGCCGCACTGTCTGCCGCCCGCCCTGCCCGGAGCCTCCACGGTCAATGCCAAACCCAATCGCCCCTGGGAGCAGCAGAAGAGACGTCTATCCACCCCGTCGGGAATAACCTATTTACTAACCCTGAATAGACCAATTAAGCCTTTATGGATACGTTGTTACGACAAAGACCTAAGAAATGGGCATAGCCAACATGGAATTTGGATTTGACGGGACCTTCGAAAAAAATACCTAACGTTAGCTAGCTAGCTTGGAAGGTTAGCTATCAAGGCTGCCTAACATTAGCTAACGACCTAGCTAGCTAACGTTAGCTAGTTACCTGAAAGGGGAAAATACGACAGTTGGACTTCTGTGGGCAAAAGGCCTGGGTTTGTTGTTCCCCAACACGTTTGTCTTTTAACATAGTTAGCTACCTATCGTAACATTAATGTTAGTTAGGTAACTTAGCAAGCTAAATTGGCAGCTAACGTTATGTCAACTAGCTGGCTAGTTGTCGAGAACTGACAGACTAATATTTGTTAGCAAGTTAGCTAGCTAACTATTAGCAGGACAATCTGACGCCGTTTTATCACTAAGATTCATTTTTTCAATGTGTTGTTCCATACTGGACACTTCAGTTCAAGTGATTGAGCTGACGTGAAAGAGAACGAGGTGTATAAAGACATATATACGTTTGGAGGAGCGGAGTTGAAGTTTAAAGAAAATGTACAATCGAGTGAACTCAATGGCGGTGCTGAAGCAAATCACGATGCTGGCGTTCGGGCTGTGCGTGGTGGTCCTCCCTCCGGTCGCTGGTGAGTAAACCCAACTACCAGATAAGGTTGCCAACCTCTTGGACCTGCTCTGTCTGTTCTGGATAGTTTATCTAGCTGCTAAAACACAGGCCTATCCTATCAGGCGAAGCTTGAGTAAACCCAACTACCAGATAAGGTTGCCAACCTCTTGGACCTGCTCTGTTGTTCTGGATAGTTTATCTAGCTGCTAAAACACAGGCCTATCCTATCAGGCGAAGCTTGAGTAAACCCAACTACCAGATAAGGTTGCCAACCTCTTGGACCTGCTCTGTCTGTTCTGGATAGTTTATCTAGCTGCTAAAACACAGGCCTATCCTATCAGGCGAAGCTTGAGTAAACCCAACTACCAGATAAGGTTGCCAACCTCTTGGACCTGCTCTGTCTGTTCTGGATAGTTTATCTAGCTGCTAAAACACAGGCCTATCTATCAGGCGAAGCTTGAGTAAACCCAACTACCAGATAAGGTTGCCAACCTCTTGGACCTGCTCTGTCTGTTCTGGATAGTTTATCTAGCTGCTAAAACACAGGCCTATCCTATCAGGCGAAGCTTGTCTATAGCTCGGATACAGACAC
>NW_025535543.1:50000-57500 GCF_020615455.1 Coregonus clupeaformis
TATAGTGTACACTACCCTGCCTGCCTTCCAGGATATAGTGTACACTACCTAGCCTGCCTTCCAGGATATAGTGTACACTACCCTGCCTGCCTTCCAGGATATAGTGTACACTACCCTGCTTGCCTTCCAGGATATAGTGTACACTACCCTGCCTGCCTTCCAGGATATAGTGTACACTACCCTGCCTGCCTTCCAGGATATAGTGTACACTACCCTGCCTGCCTTCCAGGATATAGTGTACACTACCTAGCCTGCCTTCCAGGATATAGTGTACACTACCTAGCCTGCCTTCCAGGATATAGTGTACACTACCCTGCCACAGAGAGAGATGGAGGGAGGATGAATGACCCTAGACCCTAACAGATCCCTCTAATGGAATGACCTCTGGCTGTATAGCTGGGAGACAGAGACCCAGGAACTGTTCTTCTCTTTACTGTTAGCCTGTCCCTAATGTTCATTAATACCCTTTACTCTGTATTTACTGTTAGTCTGTCCCTAATGTTCATTAATACCCTTTACTCTGTATTTACTGTTAGCCTGTCCCTAATGTTCATTAATACCCTTTACTCTGTATTTACTGTTAGTCTGTCTCTAATGTTCATTAATACCCTTTACTCTGTATTTACTGTTAGCCTGTCCCTAATGTTCATTAATACCCTTTACTCTGTATTTACTGTTAGTCTGTCTCTAATGTTCATTAATACCCTTTACTCTGTATTTACTGTTAGCCTGTCCCTAATGTTCATGAATACCCTTTACTCTGTATTTACTGTTAGTCTGTCCCTAATGTTCATTAATACCCTTTACTCTGTATTTACTGTTAGCCTGTCCCTAATGTTCATTAATACCCTTTACTCTGTATTTACTGTTAGTCTGTCCCTAATGTTCATTAATACCCTTTACTCTGTATTTACTGTTAGTCTGTCCCTAATGTTCATTAATACCCTTTACTCTGTATTTACTGTTAGCCTGTCCCTAATGTTCATTAATACCCTTTACTCTGTATTTACTGTTAGCCTGTCCCTAATGTTCATTAATACCCTTTACTCTGTATTTACTGTTAGCCTGTCCCTAATGTTCATTAATACCCTTTACTCTGTATTTACTGTTAGTCTGTCCCTAATGTTCATGAATACCCTTTACTCTGTATTTACTGTTAGTCTGTCCCTAATGTTCATGAATACCCTTTACTCTGTATTTACTGTTAGCCTGTCCCTAATGTTCATTAATACCCTTTACTCTGTATTTACTGTTAGCCTGTCCCTAATGTTCATTAATACCCTTTACTCTGTATTTACTGTTAGCCTGTCCCTAATGTTCATTAATACCCTTTACTCTGTATTTACTGTTAGTCTGTCTCTAATGTTCATTAATACCCTTTACTCTGTATTTACTGTTAGCCTGTCCCTAATGTTCATTAATACCCTTTACTCTGTATTTACTGTTAGCCTGTCCCTAATGTTCATTAATACCCTTTACTCTGTATTTACTGTTAGTCTGTCCCTAATGTTCATTAATACCCTTTACTCTGTATTTACTGTTAGCCTGTCCCTAATGTTCATTAATACCCTTTACTCTGTATTTACTGTTAGCCTGTCCCTAATGTTCATTAATACCCTTTACTCTGTATTTACTGTTAGCCTGTCCCTAATGTTCATGAATACCCTTTACTCTGTATTTACTGTTAGTCTGTCCCTAATGTTCATTAATACCCTTTACTCTGTATTTACTGTTAGTCTGTCCCTAATGTTCATTAATACCCTTTACTCTGTATTTACTGTTAGCCTGTCCCTAATGTTCATTAATACCCTTTACTCTGTATTTACTGTTAGCCTGTCCCTAATGTTCATTAATACCCTTTACTCTGTATTTACTGTTAGTCTGTCCCTAATGTTCATGAATACCCTTTACTCTGTATTTACTGTTAGTCTGTCCCTAATGTTCATTAATACCCTTTACTCTGTATTTACTGTTAGTCTGTCCCTAATGTTCATTAATACCCTTTACTCTGTATTTACTGTTAGCCTGTCCCTAATGTTCATGAATACCCTTTACTCTGTATTTACTGTTAGTCTGTCCCTAATGTTCATGAATACCCTTTTGAGGCAAAGTTGGAGCTTTTCAGCAAAGCTTTCTACACTCTTCATGATGCTGGTGATGTCCTGGTATTCCCAGTGTCAGACAGACGGACTCCTGCCAGATAGTCTCTCTAATAATCTCAGATGATAATCTCTCTGATGAAACCTGACACCATATGATGATGATGTAGGTCAGTGTTTGTGTTTTCACCTCCTTTCTGAATCCTGTGTCATAATGGCATTAGTCTGATAGGGAATAATATAGGGATGTGACAAATGGGAAAACATTTCTTAACGTTTAAACGGCCATTTTGTTTATCAGTTTTCCACTAAATATATTAAAGAAAAAAAGCATATAATTCCACTTGAATTCTCAATGCAGCTGTGATGCTGCCAGCATCGGTTTGGGTCTCACGGTGCGTCCCAATGCAGCTGTGATGCTGCCAGCATCGGTTTGGGTCTCACGGTGCGTCCCAATGCAGCTGTGATGCTGCCAGCAACGGTTTGGGTCTCACGGTGCGTCCCAATGCAGCTGTGATGCTGCCAGCAACGGTTTGGGTCTCACGGTGCGTCCCAATGCAGCTGTGATGCTGCCAGCAACGGTTTGGGTCTCACGGTGCGTCCCAATGCAGCTGTGATGCTGCCAGCAACGGTTTGGGTCTCACGGTGCGTCCCAATGCAGCTGTGATGCTGCCAGCAACGGTTTGGGTCTCACGGTGCGTCCCAATGCAGCTGTGATGCTGCCAGCAACGGTTTGGGTATCACGGGTGCGTCCCAATGCAGCTGTGATGCTGCCAGCAACGGTTTGGGTCTCACGGTGCGTCCCAATGCAGCTGTGATGCTGCCAGTATCGGTTTGGGTCTCACGGTGCGTCCCAATGCAGCTGTGATGCTGCCAGCAACGGTTTGGGTCTCACGGTGCGTCCCAATGCAGCTGTGATGCTGCCAGCAACGGTTTGGGTATCACGGTGCGCCCCAATGCAGCTGTGATGCTGCCAGCAACGGTTTGGGTCTCACGGTAGCGTCCCAATGCAGCTGTGATGCTGCCAGCAACGGTTTGGGTCTCACGGTGCGTCCCAATGCAGCTGTGATGCTGCCAGCAACGGTTTGGGTCTCACGGTGCGTCCCAATGCAGCTGTGATGCTGCCAGCAACGGTTTGGGTCTCACGGTGCGTCCCAATGCAGCTGTGATGCTGCCAGCATCGGTTTGGGTCTCACGGTGCGTCCCAATGCAGCTGTGATGCTGCCAGCAACGGTTTGGGTCTCACGGTGCGTCCCAATGCAGCTGTGATGCTGCCAGTATCGGTTTGGGTATCACGGTGCGTCCCAATGCAGCTGTGATGCTGCCAGCATCGGTTTGGGTCTCACGGTGCGTCCCAATGCAGCTGTGATGCTGCCAGCAACGGTTTGGGTCTCACGGTGCGTCCCAATGCAGCTGTGATGCTGCCAGCCACGGTTTGGGTCTCACGGTGCGTCCCAATGCAGCTGTGATGCTGCCAGCATCGGTTTGGGTCTCACGGTGCGTCCCAATGCAGCTGTGATGCTGCCAGCAACGGTTTGGGTCTCACGGTGCGCCCCAATGCAGCTGTGATGCTGCCAGCAACGGTTTGGGTCTCACGGTGCGTCCCAATGCAGCTGTGATGCTGCCAGCAACGTTGGGTCTCACGGTGCGTCCCTAATGCAGCTGTGATGCTGCCAGCAACGGTTTGGGTCTCACGGTGCGTCCCAATGCAGCTGTGATGCTGCCAGCAACGGTTTGGGTCTCACGGTGCGTCCCAATGCAGCTGTGATGCTGCCAGCAACGGTTTGGGTCTCACGGTGCGTCCCAATGCAGCTGTGATGCTGCCAGCAACGGTTTGGGTATCACGGTGCGTCCCAATGCAGCTGTGATGCTGCCAGCATCGGTTTGGGTCTCACGGTGCGTCCCAATGCAGCTGTGATGCTGCCAGCAACGGTTTGGGTCTCACGGTGCGTCCCAATGCAGCTGTGATGCTGCCAGCAACGGTTTGGGTCTCACGGTGCGTCCCAATGCAGCTGTGATGTTGCCAGCAACGGTTTGGGTCTCACGGTGCGTCCCAATGCAGCTGTGATGCTGCCAGCAACGGTTTGGGTCTCACGGTGCGTCCCAATGCAGCTGTGATGCTGCCAGTAACGGTTTGGGTCTCACGGTGCGTCCCAATGCAGCTGTGATGCTGCCAGCAACGGTTTGGGTCTCACGGTGCGTCCCAATGCAGCTGTGATGCTGCCAGCAACGGTTTGGGTCTCACGGTGCGTCCCAATGCAGCTGTGATGCTGCCAGCAACGGTTTGGGTCTCACGGTGCGTCCCAATGCAGCTGTGATGCTGCCAGCAACGGTTTGGGTCTCACGGTGCGTCCCAATGCAGCTGTGATGTTGCCAGCATCGGTTTGGGTCTCACGGTGCGTCCCAATGCAGCTGTGATGCTGCCAGCAACGGTTTGGGTCTCACGGTGCGTCCCAATGCAGCTGTGATGCTGCCAGCAACGGTTTGGGTCTCACGGTGCGTCCCAATGCAGCTGTGATGCTGCCAGCAACGGTTTGGGTCTCACGGTGCGTCCCAATGCAGCTGTGATGCTGCCAGCAACGGTTTGGGTCTCACGGTGCGTCCCAATGCAGCTGTGATGCTGCCAGTATCGGTTTGGGTCTCACGGTGCGTCCCAATGCAGCTGTGATGCTGCCAGCAACGGTTTGGGTCTCACGGTGCGTCCCAATGCAGCTGTGATGCTGCCAGCATCGGTTTGGGTCTCACGGTGCGTCCCCTTTAGACGGTGAAGCATTGCACCTGTACTCCTTTTACTGTACCTCAATTCCACCTCGAAAAGTTTGCATTTCATCTCATTTAACTTGTCAAAGTATTGTCCTACAGGACTTCGCTGCTGTCGCTGTCATTTCTCTGCCATTTGTGACTGACCACCTCGATTCGGTCTTATGTAGCAACATTTGAAATGTTGTATTTACATTGGATAAAAGTAGAGACTCAAAGCTAGAAAATGGTATATCATACACTGCAGTTGAGGAACAATGGGAAAGTAATTCTGCTTTGAAAGTTGATACATTTGTAACCACACTTTTGAGAAAATGGCCCTTGAATGTCTTCTTTGTCTACACCCATTCAGCATCGTTCACACCCTCTTAAACCTTAGCCCCTCCCATTTCTTTAAGGATTCACATGTGAGGCCATGTGCTAAACAGAGTGAGTAAGGCCATGTGCTAAACAGAGTGAGTAAGGCCATGTGCTAAACAGAGTGAGTAAGGCCATGTGCTAAACAGAGTGAGTAAGGCCATGTGCTAAACAGAGTGAGTAAGGCCATGTGCTAAACAGAGTGAGTAAGGCCATGTGCTAAACAGAGTGAGTAAGGCCATGTGCTAAACAGAGTGAGTAAGGCCATGTGCTAAACAGAGTGAGTAAGTCAGTATAGGCAGGTCAGCCACCAGACAGACAGAACCCTGCACTAGGCCTATCTATCAGTATAGGCAGGTCAGCCACCAGACAGTCAGAACCGTACACTAGGCCTATCTATCAGTATAGGCAGGTTGGCCACCAGACAGACAGTCAGAACCGTGCACTAGGCCTATCTATCAGTATAGGCAGGTCAGCCACCAGACAGACAGAACCCTGCACTAGGCCTATCTATCAGTATAGATCAACGCTCTTAGTTGTTACAGAAATTGACCCACTATGCTGTTTACTTTCTGCATCTATAAATATATATATATAACTATGAGAAGGTCAGTCTGGTCTAGGTCTATACTGGCTTTAATCTGGAGGATTATCATGGCTGCAGCACCAGACCCAGCCCAGACCCTAACCCAGACACACTCTAGAGAGAGCAGAGCAGAGGGCCAGATGGAGGGGACAGATTAGACCCCCCCTCATCTCCTGTCAGCAAAGCCCCCTCCCTCCACCATCACCTCCCCCTCTCCCCTACCATTATGCCCCACCTCCTCTCCCCCACCTCCTCTCCCCCACTGCCTCTCCCCTACCATTATGCCCCACCTCCTCTCCCCCACCATTCTGCCCCACCCCCTCTCCCCCACCGCCTCTCCCCTACCATTATGCCCCACCTCCTCTCCCCCACCTCCTCTCCCCTACCATTATGCCCCACCCCCTCTCCCCTACCATTATGCCCCACCTCCTCTCCCCCTACCATTATGCCCCACCTCCTCTCCCCCACCTCCTCTCCCCTACCATTCTCCCCCACCTCCTCTCCCCCACCTCCTCTCCCCTACCATTATGCCCCACCTCCTCTCCCGTACCATTATGCCCCACCCCCTCTCCCCTACCATTATGCCCCACCTACTCTCCCCTACCATTATGCCCCACCTCCTCTCCCCTACCATTATGCCCCATCTCCTCTCCCCTACCATTATGCCCCACCTCCTCTCCCCTACCATTATGCCCCACCTCCTCTCCCCTACCATTATGCCCCACCTCCTCTCCCCTACCATTGCCCCACCTCCTCTCCCCTACCATTATGCCCCACCTCCTCTCCCCCACCTCCTCTCCCCCTACCATTATGCCCCACCTCCTCTCCCCACCTCCTCTCCCCTACCATTATGCCCCACCTCCTCTCCCACCATCCCCACCTCCTCTCCCCTACCATTATGCCCCACCTCCTCTCCCCCCACCTCCTCTCCCCCACCTCCTCTCCCCTACCATTATGCCCCACCTCCTCTCCCCCACCTCCTCCTCCCCTACCATTATGCCCCCACCTCCTCTCCCCCACCTCCTCCCCCCCACCTCCTCTCCCCCTACCATTATGCCCCACCTCCTCTCCCCTACCATTATGCCCCCACCTCCTCTCCCCACCTCCTCTCCCCCACCTCCTCTCCCCTACCATTATGCCCCCACCTCCTCTCCCCCACCTCCTCTCCCCCACCTCCTCTCCCCTACCATTATGCCCACCCTCTCACCTACCCCTACCTCCTCCTATCCCGTACCATTCTGCCCCCACCTCCTTTCCCCCACCTCCTCTCCCCTACCATTATGCCCCACCACCTCTCCCCCACCTCCTCTCCCCTACCATTATGCCCCACCTCCTCTCCCCCACCTCCCTCCCCCACCTCCTCTCCCCTACCATTATGCCCCACCTCCTTTCCCCCACCTCCTCTCCCCCACCTCCTCTCCCCTACCATTATGCCCCACCTCCTCTCCCCCACCTCCTCTCCCGTACCATTATGCCCCACCTCCTCTCCCCCACCTCCTCTCCCCTACCATTATGCCCCACCTCCTTTCCCCACCTCCTCTCCCCCACCTCCTCTCCCCCTACCATTCTGCCCCCACCACCTCTCCCCCACCTCCTCTCCCCTACCATTATGCCCCCACCACCTCTCCCCCTACCTCTTCTCCCCCACCTCCTCTCCCCCACCTCCTCTGCCCCACCTCCTCTCCCCCACCTCCTCTC
>NW_025535543.1:62500-72500 GCF_020615455.1 Coregonus clupeaformis
TGATTAGAGAAGAGGGAGAGGGGTTGGTGGTAGGGGGAGGAGGGGGAGGGGGATGCTGTAGTGGTCTGATTAGAGAAGAGGGGAGAGGGGTTGGTGGTAGGGGGAGGGGGGGGGGGGGGATGCTGTAGTGGTCTGATTAGAGAAGAGAAGAGAGGGGTTGGTGGTAGGGGGGAGGGGGGATGCTGTAGTGGTCTGATTAGAGAAGAGGGGAGAGGGGTTGGTGGTAGGGGGAGGGAGGGGGGGGGGGATGCTGTAGTGGTCTGATTAGAGAAGAGGGGAGAGGGGTTGGTGGTAGGGGGAGGGAGGGGGAGGGGGATGCTGTAGTGGTCTGATTAGAGAAGAGGGGAGAGGGGTTGGTGGTAGGGGGAGGGAGGGGGAGGGGGGATGCTGTAGTGGTCTGATTAGAGAAGAGGGGAGAGGGGTTGGTGGTAGGGGGGAGGGGGGGGATGCTGTAGTGGTCTGATTAGAGAAGAGAGGAGAGGGGTTGGTGGTAGGGGGAGGTAGGGGGAGGGGGATGCTGTAGTGGTCTGATTAGAGAAGAGGGGAGAGGGGTTGGTGGTAGGGGGAGGTAGGGGGAGGGGGGATGCTGTAGTGGTCTGATTAGAGAAGAGGGAGAGGGGGTTGGTGGTAGGGGGAGGTAGGGGGGAGGGGGATGCTGTAGTGGTCTGATTAGAGAAGAGGGGAGAGGGGTTGGTGGTAGGGGGGAGGGAGGGGGGAGGGGGATGCTGTAGTGGTCTGATTAGAGAAGAGGGGAGAGGGGTTGGTGGTAGGGGGAGGGAGGGGGAGGGGGATGCTGTAGTGGTCTGATTAGAGAAGAGGGGAGAGAGGTTGGTGGTAGGGGGAGGTAGGGGAGGGGGATGCTGTAGTGGTCTGATTAGAGAAGAGGGGAGAGGGGTTGGTGGTAGGGGGGAGGTAGGGGGGAGGGGGATGCTGTAGTGGTCTGATTAGAGAAGAGGGGAGAGGGGTTGGTGGTAGGGGGGAGGGAGGGGGGAGGGGGGATGCTGTAGTGGTCTGATTAGAGAAGAGAAGAGAGGGGTTGGTGGTAGGGGGAGGGAGGGGGAGGGGGATGCTGTAGTGGTCTGATTAGAGAAGAGGGGAGAGGGGTTGGTGGTAGGGGGGGAGGGGGATGCTGTAGTGGTCTGATTAGAGAAGAGGGGAGAGGGGTTGGTGGGAGGGGGAGGGGGGATGCTGTAGTGGTCTGATTAGAGAAGAGAAGAGAGGGGTTGGTGGTAGGGGGAGGGGGATGCTGTAGTGGTCTGATTAGAGAAGAGAAGAGAGGGGTTGGTGGTAGGGGGGAGGGGGATGCTGTAGTGGTCTGATTAGAGAAGAGGGGAGAGGGGTTGGTGGTAGGGGGGAGGGGGATGCTGTAGTGGTCTGATTAGAGAAGAGGGGAGAGGGGTTGGTGGTAGGGGGGAGGTAGGGGGAGGGGGATGATTGAGTACTGTCATGTGTTTCTTGAGAGCCATCTCTATCTGATCCAATGAAAATGAACCCCCATCCCTCCTCCCCCTCAGCTGACCAGCAGGAGGAGAGGGAATGTGCCTTCACTGACCAGCAGCAACAGTGGGAGATGGAGCGTGTGGCGGTGGGAGAGGGACGGGTTTCCCCAGAGAACACTACTATCCGCTGTTCTAAAGGATCACACTGCTTCGGCCTCTGGGAGAAGAGTCCTCCTGGAGACATCAGGCTGGTCAAACAAGGTGACAGTAACACACACACACACACAGTCTTGTACAACTAACCTTGTGGGGACACACAATTCAGTCCTTAACCCCAAAACCTAACCCTAGCTCCTAACCCTAACCCTAAAACTAACCCTAGCTCCTAACCCTAGCTCCTAACCCTAGCTCCTAACCCTAGCTCCTAACCCTAGCTCCTAACCCTAGCTCCTAACCCTAAAACTAACCCTAGCTCCTAACCCTAAATCTAACCCTAGCTCCTAACCCTAGCTCCTAACCCTAAAACTAACCCTAGCTCCTAACCCTAGCTCCTAACCCTAGCTCCTAACCCTAGCTCCTAACCCTAAAACTAACCCTAGCTCCTAACCCTAAAACTAACCCTAGCTCCTAACCCTAGCTCCTAACCCTAGCTCCTAACCCTAAAACTAACCCTAGCTCCTAACCCTAAAACTAACCCTAGCTCCTAACCCTAAATCTAACCCTAGCTCCTAACCCTAAAACTAACCCTAGCTCCTAACCCTAAAACTAACCCTAGCTCCTAACCCTAAAACTAACCCTAGCTCCTAACCCTAAAACTAACCCTAGCTCCTAACCCTAGCTCCTAACCCTAAAACTAACCCTAGCTCCTAACCCTAAAACTAACCCTAGCTCCTAACCCTAAAACTAACCCCTAGCTCCTAACCCTAAATCTAACCCTAGCTCCTAACCCTAAAACTAACCCTAGCTCCTAAAACTAACCTAGCTCCTAACCCTAAAATAACCCTAGCTCCTAACCCTAAAACTAACCCTAGCTCCTAACCCTAAAACTAACCCTAGCTCCTAACCCTAAAACTAACCTCAGCTCCTAACCCTAAAACTAACCCTAGCTCCTAACCCTAAATCTAACCCTAGCTCCTAACCCTAAAACCAACCCTAGCTCCTAACCCTAAAACTAACCCTAGCTCCTAACCCTAGCTCCTAACCCTAAAACTAACCCTAGCTCCTAACCCTAAAACCTAACCCTAGCTCCTAACCCTAGCTCCTAACCCTAAAACTAACCCTAGCTCCTAACCTAAACTACCTAGCTCCTAACCCTAAAACTAACCCTAGCTCCTAACCCTAAAACTACTAACCCTAGCTCCTAACCCTAAAACTAACCCTAGCTCCTAACCCCTAGCTCCTAACCCTAGCTCCTAACCCCTAGCTCCTAACCCTAAAACTAACCCTAGCTCCTAACCCTAAAACTAAACCCTAGCTCCTAACCCTAGCTCCTAACCCTAAAACTAACCCTAGCTCCTAACCCCAGCTCCTAACCCTAAAACTAACCCTAGCTCCTAACCCTAAAACTAACCCTAGCTCCTAACCCTAAAACTAACCCTAGCTCCTAACCCTAAAACTAACCCTAGCTCCTAACCCTAAAACTAACCCTAGCTCCTAACCCTAAAACTAACCCTAGCTCCTAACCCCAGCTCCTAACCCTAAAACTAACCCTAGCTCCTAACCCTAAAACTAACCCTAGCTCCTAACCCTAAAACTGACCCTAGCTCCTAACCCTAAATCTAACCCTAGCTCCTAACCCTAAAACTAACCCTAGCTCCTAACCCTAAATCTAACCCTAGCTCCTAACCCTAAAACTAACCCTAGCTCCTAACCCTAAAACTAACCCTAGCTCCTAACCCTAAAACTAACCCTAGCTCCTAACCCTAAAACTAACCCTAGCTCCTAACCCTAAAACTAACCCTAGCTCCTAACCCTAAAACTAACCCTAGCTCCTAACCCTAAAACTAACCCTAGCTCCTAACCCTAAAACTAACCCCAGCTCCTAACCCTAAAACTAACCCTAGCTCCTAACCCTAAAACTAACCCTAGCTCCTAACCCTAAAACTAACCCTAGCTCCTAACCCTAAAACTAACCCCTAAGCTCCTAACCTTAAGCCCTAGCTCCTAAACCCTAAAACTAACCCTAGCTCCTAACCCTAAAACTAACCCTAGCTCCTAACCCTAAAACTAACCCTAGCTCCTAACCCTAAAACTAACCCTAGCTCCTAACCCTAAAACTGACCCTAGCTCCTAACCCTAAAACTAACCCTAAAACTAACCCTAGCTCCTAACCCTAAAACTAACCCTAAAACTAACCCTAGCTCCTAACCCTAGCTCCTAACCCTAAAACTGACCCTAGCTCCTAACCCCAGCTCCTAACCCTAAAACTAACCCTAGCTCCTAACCCTAAAACTAACCCTAGCTCCCTAACCCTAAAACTAACCCTAGCTCCTAACCCTAAAACTAACCCTAGCTCCTAACCCTAAAACTAACCCTAGCTCCTAACCCTAAAACTAACCCTAAAACTAACCCTAGCTCCTAACCCTAAAACTAACCCTAGCTCCTAACCCTAAAACTAACCCTAGCTCCTAACCCTAAAACTAACCCTAGCTCCTAACCCTAAAACTAACCCTAGCTCCTAACCCTAAAACTGACCCTAGCTCCTAACCCTAAAAACCTAACCTAACCTAGCTCCTAACCCTAAAACTAACCCCAGCTCCTAACCCTAAAACTGACCCTAGCTCCTAACCCTAAAACTAACCCCAGCTCCTAACCCTAAAACTAACCCTAGCTCCTAACCCTAAAACTAACCCTAGCTCCTAACCCTAAAACTAACCCTAAAACTAACCCTAGCTCCTAACCCCAGCTCCTAACCCTAAAACTAACCCTAGCTCCTAACCCTAAAACTAACCCTAGCTCCTAACCCTAAAACTAACCCTAAAACTAACCCTAGCTCCTAACCCCAGCTCCTAACCCTAAAACTGACCCTAGCTCCTAACCCTAAAACTAACCCTAAAACTGACCCTAGCTCCTAACCCCAGCTCCTAACCCTAAAACTAACCCTAGCTCCTAACCCTAAAACTGACCCTAGCTCCTAACCCTAAATCAAGAAATGTACCCTTCAATCTGTGCTGTGATTTGTTGAGTCAACTCAGCTGACATGACAAAAAATCCATTCCGTTGCATGAGCCACATCATTTGAATGAATATTCTACATTACCATGGAAATGATTGCATCCCAATACCAGGCGGCCCATTGGGAGTGTCCCCATGTGTTTACCAGGGGTTATTATTTCTATATGAATCCACTCCCCAGGACATCTGTCTGCTGGATCAGCAAGGTCTTCCTCTTTCATCCTCCTCCCTCCTGTCACCTCCAGGTTGTTGGACTCACCTTGGCGACCAGCAGGAGTGTCGGGACGACCGTTGCCTGGTAACCAACCTGCCTCCTCAGATCCAGAATGGGACGTATCACTTCTGCTGCTGTAGTACTGACATGTGTAACGTCAACTTCACCGAGGACTTCCCCCTGCCCAGTCCCACTACAGCCCAGCCACTATGTAAGTTAACCTCTGACCCTAACCTCTGACCCTAACCCTTTCCCCTGCCCAGTCCCACTACAGCCCAGCCACTATGTAAGTTAACCTCTGACCCTAACCTCTGACCCTAACCCTTTTCCCCTGCCCAGTCCCACTACAGCCCAGCCACTATGTAAGTTAACCTCTGACCCTAACCTCTGACCCTAACCCTTTCCCCTGCCCAGCCCGTCTACCACCCAGCCACTATGTAAGTCACATAACCTTTAACCCTGACCCTTAACCCAACCCCACTACAGCCCAGCCACTATGTAAGTCACATAACCTTTAACCCTGACCCCTAACCCAACCCCACTACAGCCCAGCCACTATGTAAGTCACATAACCTTTAACCCTGACCCCTAACCCAACCCCACTACAGCCCAGCCACTATGTAAGTCACATAACCTTTAACCCTGACCCCTAACCCAACCCCACTACAGCCCAGCCACTATGTAAGTCACATAACCTTTAACCCTGACCCCCTAACCCAACCCCACTACAGCCCAGCCACTATGTAAGTCACATAACCTTTAACCCTGACCCCTAACCCAACCCCACTACAGCCCAGCCACTATGTAAGTCACATAACCTTTAACCCTGACCCCTAACCCAACCCCACTCCAGTCCAGCCACTTTGTGAGTCTCTATGCATATGACACATACAGTTGAAGTGGGAAGTTTACATACACTTAGGTTGGAGTCATTAAAACTTGTTTTTCAACCACTCCACAAATTTCTTGTTAACAAACTAGTTTTGGCAAGTCGGTTAGGACATCATTATTTCACTTATAATTCACTGTATCACAATTCCAGTGGGTCAGAAGTTTACATACACTAAGTTGACTGTGCCTTTAAACATCTTGGAAAATTCCAGAAAATGATGTCATGGCTTTAGAAGCTTCTGATAGGCTAATTGACATCATTTTAGTCAATTGGTGGATGTATTTCAAGGCCTACCTTCAAACTCAGTGCCTCTTTGCTTGACATCATGGGAAAATGAAAATAAATCAGCCAAGACCTCAGAAAATAATTTGTAGACCTCCACAAGTCTGGTTCATCCATAAAGTCCAGGTTGTGGTCATGGGGAAGACGGTTTGACAGAATGCGAGGTAGCATCCCCCCTGCCCCAGTCCAGGTTGTGGCCATGGGCCTTATCCCCTGCCCCAGTCCAGGTTGTGGTCATGGGGAAGACGGTTTGACAGAATGCGAGGTAGCATCCCCCCTGCCCCAGTCCAGGTTGTGGCCATGGGCCTTATCCCCTGCCCCAGTCCAGGTTGTGGCCATGGGGAAGACGGTTTGACAGAATGCGAGGTAGCATCCCCCCTGCCCCAGTCCAGGTTGTGGCCATGGGCCTTATCCCCTGCCCCAGTCCAGGTTGTGGTCATGGGGAAGACGGTTTGACAGAATGCGAGGTAGCATCCCCCCTGCCCCAGTCCAGGTTGTGGCCATGGGCCTTATCCCCTGCCCCAGTCCAGGTTGTGGTCATGGGGAAGACGGTTTGACAGAATGCGAGGTAGCATCCCCCCTGCCCCAGTCCAGGTTGTGGCCATGGGCCTTATCCCCTGCCCCAGTCCAGGTTGTGGTCATGGGGAAGACGGTTTGACAGAATGCGAGGTAGCATCCCCCCTGCCCCAGTCCAGGTTGTGGCCATGGGCCTTATCCCCTGCCCCAGTCCAGGTTGTGGTCATGGGGAAGACGGTTTGACAGAATGCGAGGTAGCATCCCCCTGCCCCAGTCCAGGTTGTGGCCATGGGCCTTATCCCCTGCCCCAGTCCAGGTTGTGGCCATGGGGAAGACGGTTTGACAGAATGCGAGGTAGCATCCCCCCTGCCCCAGTCCAGGTTGTGGCCATGGGCCTTATCCCCTGCCCCAGTCCAGGTTGTGGTCATGGGGAAGACGGTTTGACAGAATGCGAGGTAGCATCCCCCTGCCCCAGTCCAGGTTGTGGCCATGGGCCTTATCCCCTGCCCCAGTCCAGGTTGTGGCCATGGGGAAGACGGTTTGACAGAATGCGAGGTAGCATCCCCCTGCCCCAGTCCAGGTTGTGGCCATGGGCCTTATCCCCTGCCCCAGTCCAGGTTGTGGTCATGGGGAAGACGGTTTGACAGAATGCGAGGTAGCATCCCCCCTGCCCCAGTCCAGGTTGTGGCCATGGGCCTTATCCCCTGCCCCAGTCCAGGTTGTGGCCATGGGGAAGACGGTTTGACAGAATGCGAGGTAGCATCCCCCCTGCCCCAGTCCAGGTTGTGGCCATGGGCCTTATCCCCTGCCCCAGTCCAGGTTGTGGTCATGGGGAAGACGGTTTGACAGAATGCGAGGTAGCATCCCCCCTGCCCCAGTCCAGGTTGTGGCCATGGGCCTTATCCCCTGCCCCAGTCCAGGTTGTGGTCATGGGGAAGACGGTTTGACAGAATGCGAGGTAGCATCCCCCCTGCCCCAGTCCAGGTTGTGGCCATGGGCCTTATCCCCTGCCCCAGTCCAGGTTGTGGCCATGGGGAAGACGGTTTGACAGAATACAAGGTGGCATCCGCCACAATGTCACCTTCAGGTCCTTGGCACACATTACAGCCAGACACCAAGAGAAGTATTAGAAATGACATGCTATGTTAACATATTTCCCTCCTCCACCCCCTTATATTTACTGTGACAGTCTAAAGACAACAGGGCAGATATTCCCAGTAAGTATTTCCATTTAAGTTGGTATGTTCTTACCTTCATGTCTGCGGCCCAAACTTGGCATCGTTGTAGTGTCTGACTGTTTGAAACAATAACGTTACATTGAAATGAAATGGGGCGGCAGGTGGCTTAGTGGGTAAGAGCGTTGTGCCACTAACCGAAAGGTCGCTGGTTCTAATCCCCGAGCCGACTAGGTGAAAAATCTGTCGATGTGCCCTTGAGCAAGGCACTTAACCCTAATTGCTCCTGTAAGTCGCTCTGGATAAGAGCGTCTGCTAAATGACTAAAATGTAAATGTAAATGTAAGTAAATACTGTGGAAGAAAGAACAGATAGTCAAAGTCATTTAGTTAGCGGCTAGCAACAACCAAGTTCATGTTTTTAGCTAGCTAGCTCGTTGACGTTAGCAAGCCAGCTAACGTTAGCTAGCTAGCCAAGTAACGTTAACTAGGCTAGCTAGCAAGTTTTATTGTCCTCGTTTTAAGTTACACCGGTAAAATGGCACACAAATGAAGGAAAGCAGTAACGTTACTCACTTGAGCAAACAAACTTTGCATTCCAATCTGATGCACGAACGGGTGAGAACTAAGAACGAGACAAATGGTCAACATGTTGGTTTAAAAATGTAGCTAGCTAGCTGAGGAAGTCGTTTGTCTAATCCACTCTCTCCATGATTTCAAATCCAGGCTAGCTAACGTTAGCTGGTGCGCTAATCTATATTGACTGAATGAGTGCCGCTGGGGTATTATTTGTTGTGTATTTCAAAACGTTCGGTGGTGATACACACAAACAATTAAACTGTTCTTTAGTTCCAAAAGCCTGTGGCGTTTTCCTTCCAAAATTCGCAATCGCCCTTCTTCTTGCTACTAGCTGAGAATGGTAATTTCCTGTTGAAGTTGCTGAATCGCATTAGTGGATGCTCAGACTGCTCTCAGGGCAGATCAGCCGGTTTTGACTAGCAGAAGTGACTTTTCGTAGCATATTAGGAGAACTTACGCAGCAGGTTAGGAGAATTAAAGTGGCAGGTTAGGAGAATTAGGTTAAGGTTAGGAAAAGGCGTAGGGTTAGGCTTAACTAAAATGCTAAAATTGTCCCTGACGCGATTCAAATATCTCTAGCTACAAGCAGGCCTGCCCTGAGAACAGTCTTGGTTTCCACTAATGCGATTCTGTGTTGAACTTGGGCTTTTCAGCTTCTTCTTCTGTGGTGTAAGAGGCGCCACCACCCACTGGTCCTGCCGTATGAATCACAGACCGGAGCCTGGATCAAAAACCTTCATGCAAATAACATTACTTTGGCAAAGGAGGGGAAAAAGTGGCTATGCTAATATGAAGTTCTCTCCACTGTTATTGGTCACAGTACAAAAGGCCAACATCCTCCCAATGAAATGGCTATGGGATTCCAACAGTTTAGCAATGCAGGCTTCATTGAAAGACTTGCAATGTCAATTATTGACGTTGCAACGTTGGATTGGAATTGGTTTCATGACCATAGACAATTTCACTGTTAATGACAGCGATTGTTACTCCTTGTGTATTTATAGTCGTCGGATTACATCTCTCTGTTCTTTATCTCTCTGCCCAATCTGTTAGTCTACACCTGTTGTTTGAGAAGCATGTGGCAAATACAATTATATTTTATTTAAACAGTTTATTTTATTTTGATTTAATCAACACTTTTCTTCAAGTGGGTGAGGCGTTATCACTTTTTGTGTCATCCTCGATGATTTTAAAAGCATGTGATGATTTTATGTCCACGTGTGGTTGTATTGTGTTTTTAAATTGGCAAATAAATCTAATCAAATTACAATTACAACAAATGTAAGGTATTTATAGAAACAACAAAAACTGTTTGCAGCCTCTGGCTGGCGGTGGTCCGCTGGAAGGTGGCAGGTCCAATTTGAGATTAGAGAAATTCCTTGCTATTGTCTTTCAAATGAACTCATGGCTTGATGGCTTGCCGAGGGTTTATAGCTGTCCTCTGAGTGGAGGCTAAACGCCAGATATGCAAAAGCTGCATGCCAAGGGCTTATAACGGTCATATGAGTGGGGGCTACCCACCAGAGATGCAAAAGCTGCATGCCAAGGGCTTATAACGGTCATATGAGTGGGGGCTACCCACCAGAGATGCAAAAGCTGCATGCCAAGGGCTTATAACGGTCATATGAGTGGGGGCTACCCACCAGAGATGAAAACCACATCTTGAACGGCAAACTCCGCTTGCCCGCTGGCGGTAGGAATTATAGCCTTTATATATATTTAGAAGTGTT
>NW_025535543.1:77500-92974 GCF_020615455.1 Coregonus clupeaformis
TGATTTTATTGGACCAATAAAATGAAAAGTACAGATTATTCTATGGGACAATATACAAACGTTTTGGAGAAAGATGACTGGAAAAACAACATTTTATTGAGTAAGTGTATTTATTGGTTTCTTTTCATTTTGATAAGAGATGAAAATGTAATTAATTGAAGGTTATTTGTTGTTGTAAAAATTTATCGCTTTTAAGGGGGGCGGGGTCGCAAGATATTCTTGTGACTAGGTTAGAGGTTAGAGGTCAAGGGTTAGAGACAGAGACTAACAGGTTGTTTATGTCCTGCTGTAGACCACCAGAATACTACTAGGCTAGAGGTCAAGGGTTAGAGACAGAGACTAACAGGTTGTTTATGTCCTGTTGCAGACCACCAGAATACTACTAGGTTAGAGGTCAAGGGTTAGAGACAGAGACTAACAGGTTGTTTATGTCCTGTTGCAGACCACCAGAATACTACTAGGTTAGAGGTTAGAGGTCAAGGGTTAGAGACAGAGACTAACAGGTTGTTTATGTCCTGTTACAGACCACCAGAATACTACTAGGTTAGAGGTCAAGGGTTAGAGACAGAGACTAACAGGTTGTTTATGTCCTGTTGCAGACCACCAGAATACTACTAGGTTAGAGGTCAAGGGTTAGAGACAGAGACTAACAGGTTGTTTATGTCCTGTTGCAGACCACCAGAATACTACTAGGTTAGAGGTCAAGGGTTAGAGACAGAGACTAACAGGTTGTTTATGTCCTGCTGTAGACCACCAGAATACTACTAGGTTAGAGGTCAAGGGTTAGAGACAGAGACTAACAGGTTGTTTATGTCCTGCTGTAGACCACCAGAATACTACTAGGTTAGAGGTCAAGGGTTAGAGACAGAGACTAACAGGTTGTTTATGTCCTGCTGTAGACCACCAGAATACTACTAGGTTAGAGGTCAAGGGTTAGAGACAGAGACTAACAGGTTGTTTATGTCCTGTTGCAGACCACCAGAATACTACTAGGTTAGAGGTCAAGGGTTAGAGACAGAGACTAACAGGTTGTTTATGTCCTGTTGCAGACCACCAGAATACTACTAGGTTAGAGGTCAAGGGTTAGAGACAGAGACTAACAGGTTGTTTATGTCCTGTTGCAGACCACCAGTTGCAGTGTGAAGAGACCATAGTCATCTCCTTGGCTATCGTCTCCGTGCTGGCTGTCATCATCGTTGCTGCCTTTTTCGGTTACCGCATGATGCACAGTGAGTAACCATGGCGATGACTAGACAATAATATGAGGCTTATCTCTGTGTATCCCGTGACCTCAGCCTCTGTCTGTCTGTCTGACTGTCTGTCTGTGTGACTGTCTGTCTGTCTGTCTGTCTGTCTGTCTGTCTGTCTGTCTGTCTGACTGTCTGTCTGTCTGTCTGTTTGTGTGTCTGTCTGTCTGTCTGTGTGACTGTCTGTCTGTCTGTCTGTGTGACTGTCTGTCTGTCTGTCTGTCTGTTTGTGTGACTGTCTGTCTGTCTGTGTGACTGTCTGTCTGTCTGTCTGTGTGACTGTCTGTCTGTGTGACTGCTGTCTGTCTGACTGTCTGTCTGTCTGACTGTCTGTCTGTCTGTCTGTCTGTGTGACTGTCTGTGTGACTGTCTGTCTGTCTGTGTGACTGTCTGTCTGTCTGACTGTCTGTCTGTCTGTGTGACTGTCTGTCTGTCTGTGTGACTGTCTGTCTGTCTGTGTGACTGTCTGTCTGTCTGTCTGTGTGACTGTCTGTCTGTCTGTCTGTGTGACTGTCTGTGTGACTGTCTGTGTGTCTGACTGTCTGTCTGTCTGTCTGTCTGTGTGACTGTCTGTGTGACTGTCTGTCTGTCTGTCTGTGTGACTGTCTGTCTGTCTGTCTGTGTGACTGTCTGTCTGTCTGACTGTCTGTCTGTGTGACTCTATCTGACTGTCTGTCTGTCTGTCTGTGTGACTGTCTGTCTGTCTGTCTGTGTGACTGTCTGTCTGTCTGTCTGTCTGTCTGTGTGACTGTCTGTCTGTCTGACTGTCTCTCTGTCTGTCTGTGTGACTGTCTGTCTGTCTGTCTGTGTGACTGTCTGTCTGTCTGTGTGACTGTCTGTCTGTCTGTCTGTCTGTGTGACTGTCTGTCTGTCTGTCTGTCTGTCTGTGTGACTGTCTGTCTGACTGTCTGACTGTGTGACTGTCTGTCTGTCTGTGTGACTGTCTGTCTGTCTGTCTGTCTGTGTGACTGTTTGTCTGTCTGTCTGTGTGACTGTCTGTCTGACTGTCTGACTGTCTGTCTGTCTGTCTGTGTGACTGTCTGTCTGTCTGTCTGACTGTCTGTCTGTCTGTCTGTCTGTGTGACTCTATCTGACTGTCTGTCTGTCTGACTGTCTGTCTGTCTGTCTGTGTGACTGTCTGTCTGTCTGTGTGACTGTCTGTGTGACTGTCTGACTGTCTGTGTGACTGTCTGTCTGTCTGTGTGACTGTCTGTCTGTGTGACTGTCTGTCTGTCTGACTGTCTGTCTGTCTGTCTGTGTGACTGTCTGTCTGTCTGTCTGACTGTCTGTCTGTCTGTCTGTGTGACTGTCTGTCTGTGTGACTGTCTGTCTGTCTGTCTGTGTGACTGTCTGTCTGACTGTCTGTCTGTTTGTCTGTCTGTCTGTCTGTCTGTCTGTGTGACTGTCTGTCTGTCTGACTGTCTGTCTGTCTGTCTGTCTGTCTGTCTGTGTGACTGTCTGTCTGTGTGACTGTCTGTCTGACTGTCTGTCTGTCTGTCTGTCTGTCTGTGTGACTGTCTGTCTGTCTGTCTGACTGTCTGTCTGTCTGTCTGTCTGTCTGTGTGACTGTCTGTCTGTCTGTGTGACTGTCTGTCTGTCTGACTGTCTGTCTGTCTGTCTGTCTGTCTGTGTGACTGTCTGTCTGTCTGTCTGTCTGTCTGTCTGTCTGTCTGTGTGACTGTCTGTCTGTCTGTCTGTGTGACTGTCTGTCTGTCTGTCTGTCTGTCTGTGTGACTGTCTGTCTGTCTGTGTGACTGTCTGTCTGTCTGTCTGTCTGACTGTGAATGTATTCTCAGGAGGTGGTAAACAGGGACTTCATAATCTCAACATGATGGAAGCAGCTGGTTCTGAGAGCTCTCTGGACCTGGACAACCTCAAACAACTGGAGGTCAGACGGCTACACCTACTATACCTACTACTGCTATTCTATCTACTACACATCTATACCTACTACTGCTATTCTATCTACTACACATCTATACCTACTATACCTACTACTGCTATTCTATCTACTACACATCTATACCTACTACAGCTATTCTATCTACTACACATCTATACCTACTATACCTACTACAGCTATTCTATCTACTACACATCTACACCTACTATACCTACTACAGCTATTCTATCTACTACACATCTATACCTACTACAGCTATTCTATCTACTACACATCTACAACTACTACACCTACTACAGCTATTCTATCTACTACACATCTACACCTACTACAGCTATTCTATCTACTACACATCTACAACTACTACACCTACTACAGCTATTCTATCTACTACACATCTACACCTACTATACCTACTACAGCTATTCTATCTACTACACATCTACAACTACTACACCTACTACAGCTATTCTATCTACTACACATCTACACCTACTATACCTACTACAGCTATTCTATCTACTACACATCTATACCTACTACAGCTATTCTATCTACTACACATCTACAACTACTACACCTACTACAGCTATTCTATCTACTACACATCTACACCTACTACAGCTATTCTATCTACTACACATCTACAACTACTACACCTACTACAGCTATTCTATCTACTACACATCTACACCTACTATACCTACTACTGCTATTCTATCTACTACACATCTATACCTACTATACCTACTACAGCTATTCTATCTACTACACATCTACACCTACTATACCTACTACAGCTATTCTATCTACTACACATCTATACCTACTACAGCTATTCTATCTACTACACATCTACAACTACTACACCTACTACAGCTATTCTATCTACTACACATCTACACCTACTACAGCTATTCTATCTACTACACATCTACAACTACTACACCTACTACAGCTATTCTATCTACTACACATCTACACCTACTACAGCTATTCTACCTACTACACATCTACAACTACTACAGCTATTCTATCTACTACACATCTACACCTACTATACCTACTACAGCTATTCTATCTACTACACATCTATACCTACTACAGCTATTCTATCTACTACACATCTACACCTACTATACCTACTACAGCTATTCTATCTACTACACATCTATACCTACTACAGCTATTCTATCTACTACACATCTACAACTACTACACCTACTACAGCTATTCTATCTACTACACATCTACACCTACTATACCTACTACAGCTATTCTATCTACTACACATCTATACCTACTACAGCTATTCTATCTACTACACATCTACACCTACTATACCTACTACAGCTATTCTATCTACTACACATCTACAACTACTACACCTACTACAGCTATTCTATCTACTACACATCTACACCTACTACAGCTATTCTATCTACTACACATCTACAACTACTACACCTACTACAGCTATTCTATCTACTACACATCTACACCTACTATACCTACTACAGCTATTCTATCTACTACACATCTACACCTACTATACCTACTACAGCTATTCTATCTACTACACATCTACAACTACTACACCTACTACAGCTATTCTACCTACTACACATCTACACCTACTACAGCTATTCTATATACTACACATCTACACCTACTACAGCTATTCTATCTACTACACATCTACACCTACTACAGCTATTCTATCTACTACACATCTACACCTACTACAGCTATTCTATCTACTACACATCTACACCTACTACAGCTATTCTATCTACTACACATCTACACCTACTACAGCTATTCTATCTACTACACATCTACAGCTACTACTGCTATTCTATCTACTACACATCTACACCTACTACAGCTATTCTATATACTACACATCTACAGCTACTACTGCTATTCTATCTACTACACATCTACACCTACTACAGCTATTCTATCTACTACACATCTACACCTACTACAGCTATTTTATCTACTACACATCTACACCTACTACAGCTATTCTATCTACTACACATCTACACCTACTACTGCTATTCTATCTACTACACATCTACACCTACTACAGCTATTCTATCTACTACACATCTACACCTACTACAGCTATTCTATCTACTACACATCTACACCTACTACAGCTATTCTACCTACTACACATCTACACCTACTACAGCTATTCTATCTACTACACATCTACACCTACTACAGCTATTCTATCTACTACACATCTACACCTACTACAGCTATTCTATCTACTACACATCTACACCTACTACAGCTATTCTATCTACTACACATCTACACCTACTACAGCTATTCTATCTACTACACATCTACACCTACTACAGCTATTCTATCTACTACACATCTACACCTACTACAGCTATTCTATCTACTACACATCTACACCTACTACAGCTATTCTATCTACTACACATCTACACCTACTACAGCTATTCTATCTACTAACATCTACACCTACTACACCTACTACAGCTACTACAGCTATTCTATCTACTACACATCTACACCTACTACAGCTATTCTATCTACTACACATCTACACCTACTACAGCTATTCTATCTACTACACATCTACAACTACTACAGCTATTCTATCTACTACACATCTACACCTACTACAGCTATTCTATCTACTACACATCTACACCTACTACAGCTATTCTATCTACTACACATCTACACCTACTACACCTACTACAGCTATTCTATCTACTACACATCTACACCTACTACACCTACTATAACTACTACAGCTATTCTATCTACTACACATCTACAACTACTACAGCTATTCTATCTACTACACATCTACACCTACTACAGCTATTCTATCTACTACACATCTACACCTACTACAGCTATTCTATCTACTACACATCTATACCTACTACACCTACTACAGCTATTCTATCTACTACACATCTACACCTACTACAGCTATTCTATCTACTACACATCTACAACTACTACAGCTATTCTATCTACTACACATCTACACCTACTACAGCTATTCTATCTACTACACATCTACACCTACTACACCTACTACAGCTATTCTATCTACTACACATCTACACCTACTACAGCTATTCTATCTACTACACATCTACACCTACTACAGCTATTCTATCTACTACACATCTACACCTACTACAGCTATTCTATCTACTACACATCTACAACTACTACAGCTATTATATCTACTACACATCTACACCTACTACAACTACTACAGCTATTCTATCTACTACACATCTACACCTACTACAACTACTACAGCTATTCTATCTACTACACATCTACACCTACTACAGCTATTCTATCTACTACACATCTACACCTACTACAGCTATTCTATCTACTACACATCTACACCTACTACAGCTATTCTATCTACTACACATCTACAACTACTACAGCTATTCTATCTACTACACATCTACACCTACTACAGCTATTCTATCTACTACACATCTACACCTACTACAGCTATTCTATCTACTACACATCTACACCTACTACAGCTATTCTATCTACTACACATCTATCTACTACACATCTACACCTACTACAGCTATTCTATCTACTACACATCTACACCTACTACAGCTATTCTATCTACTACACATCTACACCTACTACTGCTATTCTATCTACTACACATCTATACCTACTACAGCTATTCTATCTACTACACATCTATACCTACTACAGCTATTCTATCTACTACACATCTACAACTACTACACCTACTACAGCTATTCTATCTACTACACATCTACAACTACTACAGCTATTCTATCTACTACACATCTACAACTACTACAGCTATTCTATCTACTACACATCTACACCTACTACAGCTATTCTATCTACTACACATCTACACCTACTACAGCTATTCTATCTACTACACATCTATACCTACTACAGCTATTCTATCTACTACACATCTACACCTACTACAGCTATTCTATCTACTACACATCTACACCTACTACACCTACTACAGCTATTCTATCTACTACACATCTACAACTACTACAGCTATTCTATCTACTACACATCTACAACTACTACAGCTATTCTATCTACTACACATCTACACCTACTACAGCTATTCTATCTACTACACATCTACACCTACTACAGCTATTCTATCTACTACACATCTACACCTACTACAGCTATTCTATCTACTACACATCTACACCTACTACAGCTATTCTATCTACTACACATCTACACCTACTACTGCTATTCTATCTACTACACATCTACACCTACTACACCTACTACAGCTATTCTATCTACTACACATCTACACCTACTACAGCTATTCTATCTACTACACATCTACACCTACTACAACTATTCTATCTACTACACATCTACACCTACTACAGCTATTCTATCTACTACACATCTACAACTACTACACCTACTACAGCTATTCTATCTACTACACATCTACACCTACTACAGCTATTCTATCTACTACACATCTACACCTACTACAGCTATTCTATCTACTACACATCTACAACTACTACACCTACTACAGCTATTCTATCTACTATACATCTACAACTACTACAGCTATTCTATCTACTACACATCTACAACTACTACACCTACTACAGCTATTCTATCTACTACACATCTACAACTACTACACCTACTACAGCTATTCTATCTACTACACATCTACACCTACTACAGCTATTCTACCTACTACACATCTACAACTACTACAGCTATTCTATCTACTACACATCTACACCTACTATACCTACTACAGCTATTCTATCTACTACACATCTATACCTACTACAGCTATTCTATCTACTACACATCTACACCTACTATACCTACTACAGCTATTCTATCTACTACACATCTATACCTACTACAGCTATTCTATCTACTACACATCTACAACTACTACACCTACTACAGCTATTCTATCTACTACACATCTACACCTACTATACCTACTACAGCTATTCTATCTACTACACATCTATACCTACTACAGCTATTCTATCTACTACACATCTACACCTACTATACCTACTACAGCTATTCTATCTACTACACATCTACAACTACTACACCTACTACAGCTATTCTATCTACTACACATCTACACCTACTACAGCTATTCTATCTACTACACATCTACAACTACTACACCTACTACAGCTATTCTATCTACTACACATCTACACCTACTATACCTACTACAGCTATTCTATCTACTACACATCTACACCTACTATACCTACTACAGCTATTCTATCTACTACACATCTACAACTACTACACCTACTACAGCTATTCTACCTACTACACATCTACACCTACTACAGCTATTCTATATACTACACATCTACACCTACTACAGCTATTCTATCTACTACACATCTACACCTACTACAGCTATTCTATCTACTACACATCTACACCTACTACAGCTATTCTATCTACTACACATCTACACCTACTACAGCTATTCTATCTACTACACATCTACACCTACTACAGCTATTCTATCTACTACACATCTACAGCTACTACTGCTATTCTATCTACTACACATCTACACCTACTACAGCTATTCTATATACTACACATCTACAGCTACTACTGCTATTCTATCTACTACACATCTACACCTACTACAGCTATTCTATCTACTACACATCTACACCTACTACAGCTATTTTATCTACTACACATCTACACCTACTACAGCTATTCTATCTACTACACATCTACACCTACTACAGCTATTCTATCTACTACACATCTACACCTACTACAGCTATTCTATCTACTACACATCTACACCTACTACAGCTATTCTATCTACTACACATCTACACCTACTACAGCTATTCTATCTACTACACATCTACACCTACTACAGCTATTCTATCTACTACACATCTACACCTACTACAGCTATTCTATCTACTACACATCTACACCTACTACAGCTATTCTATCTACTACACATCTACACCTACTACAGCTATTCTATCTACTACACATCTACACCTACTACAGCTATTCTATCTACTACACATCTACACCTACTACAGCTATTCTATCTACTACACATCTACACCTACTACAGCTATTCTATCTACTACACATCTACACCTACTACAGCTATTCTATCTACTACACATCTACACCTACTACAGCTATTCTATCTACTACACATCTACACCTACTACACCTACTACAGCTACTACAGCTATTCTATCTACTACACATCTACACCTACTACAGCTATTCTATCTACTACACATCTACACCTACTACAGCTATTCTATCTACTACACATCTACAACTACTACAGCTATTCTATCTACTACACATCTACACCTACTACAGCTATTCTATCTACTACACATCTACACCTACTACAGCTATTCTATCTACTACACATCTACACCTACTACACCTACTACAGCTATTCTATCTACTACACATCTACACCTACTACACCTACTATAACTACTACAGCTATTCTATCTACTACACATCTACAACTACTACAGCTATTCTATCTACTACACATCTACACCTACTACAGCTATTCTATCTACTACACATCTACACCTACTACAGCTATTCTATCTACTACACATCTATACCTACTACACCTACTACAGCTATTCTATCTACTACACATCTACACCTACTACAGCTATTCTATCTACTACACATCTACAACTACTACAGCTATTCTATCTACTACACATCTACACCTACTACAGCTATTCTATCTACTACACATCTACACCTACTACACCTACTACAGCTATTCTATCTACTACACATCTACACCTACTACAGCTATTCTATCTACTACACATCTACACCTACTACAGCTATTCTATCTACTACACATCTACACCTACTACAGCTATTCTATCTACTACACATCTACAACTACTACAGCTATTATATCTACTACACATCTACACCTACTACAACTACTACAGCTATTCTATCTACTACACATCTACACCTACTACAACTACTACAGATTCTATCTACTACACATCTACACCTACTACAGCTATTCTATCTACTACACATCTACACCTACTACAGCTATTCTATCTACTACACATCTACACTCTAACAGTATTCTATCTACTACACATCTACAACTACTACAGTATTCTATCTACTACACATCTACACCTACTACAGCTATTCTATCTACTACACATCTACACCTACTACAGCTATTCTATCTACTACACATCTACACCTACTACAGCTATTTATCTACTACACATCTATCTACTACACATCTACACCTACTACAGCTATTCTATCTACTACACATCTACACCTACTACAGCATTCTATCTACTACACATCTACACCACTAGCTATTCTATTACTACACATCTATACCTATACAGCTATTCTATCTACTACACATCTATACCTACTACAGCTATTCATCTACTACACATCTACAACTACTACACCTACTACAGCTATTCTATCTACTACACATCTACAACTACTACAGCTATTCTATCTACTACACATCTACAACTACTACAGCTATTCTATCTACTACACATCTACACCTACTACAGCTATTCTATCTACTACACATCTACACCTACTACAGCTATTCTATCTACTACACATCTATACCTACTACAGCTATTCTATCTACTACACATCTACACCTACTACAGCTATTCTATCTACTACACATCTACACCTACTACACCTACTACAGCTATTCTATCTACTACACATCTACAACTACTACAGCTATTCCATCTACTACACATCTACAACTACTACAGCTATTCTATCTACTACACATCTACACCTACTACAGCTATTCTATCTACTACACATCTACACCTACTACAGCTATTCTATCTACTACACATCTACACCTACTACAGCTATTCTATCTACTACACATCCACACCTACTACAGCTATTCTATCTACTACACATCTACACCTACTACTGCTATTCATCTACTACACATCTACACCTACTACACCTACTACAGCTATTCTATCTACTACACATCTACACCTACTACAGCTATTCTATCTACTACACATCTACACCTACTACAACTATTCTATCTACTACACATCTACACCTACTACAGTATTCTATCTACTACACATCTACAACTACTACACCTACTACAGCTATTCTATCTACTACACATCTACACCTACTACAGCTATTCTATCTACTACACATCTACACCTACTACAGCTATTCTATCTACTACACATCTACAACTACTACACCTACTACAGCTATTCTATCTACTATACATCTACAACTACTACAGCTATTCTATCTACTACACATCTACAACTACTACACCTACTACAGCTATTCTATCTACTACACATCTATACCCACTACAGCTATTCTACCTACTACACATCTACAACTACTACAGCTATTCTATCTACTACACATCTACACCTACTACAGCTATTCTATCTACTACGCATCTACAACTACTACAACTACTACAGCTATTCTATCTACTACACATCTACACCTACTACAGCTATTCTATCTACTACACATCTACACCTACTACTGCTATTCTATCTACTACACATCTACACCTACTACAGCTATTCTATCTACTATACATCTACACCTACTACAGCTATTCTATCTACTACACATCTACACCTACTACAGCTATTCATCTACTACACATCTACAACTACTACAGCTATTCTATCTACTACACATCTACACCTACTACAGCTATTCTATCTACTACACATCTACACCTACTACACCTACTACAGATTCTATCTACTACACATCTACACCACTTCAGCTATTCTATCTACTACACATCTACAACTACTACAGCTATTCTATCTACTACACATCTACACCTACTACAGCTATTCTATCTACTACACATCTACAACTACTACAGCTATTCTATCTACTACACATCTACACCTACTACACCTACTACAGCTATTCTATCTACTACACATCTACAACTACTACAGCTATTCTATCTACTACACATCTACACCTACTACAGCTATTCTATCTACTACACATCTATACCTACTACAGCTACTACAGCTATTCTATCTACTACACATCTACACCTACTACACCTACTACAGCTATTCTATCTACTACACATCTATACCTACTACAGCTATTCTATCTACTACACATCTACACCTACTACAGCTATTCTATCTACTACACATCTACACCTACTACAGCTATTCTATCTACTACACATCTACACCTACTACAGCTATTCTATCTACTACACATCTACACCTACTACAGCTATTCTATCTACTACACATCTACAACTACTACAGCTATTCTATCTACTACACATCTACACCTACTACAGCTATTCTATCTACTACACATCTACAACTACTACACCTACTACAGCTATTCTATCTACTACACATCTACAACTACTACAGCTATTATATCTACTACACATCTACACCTACTACACCTACTACAGCTATTCTATCTACTACACATCTACACCTACTACAGCTATTCTATCTACTACACATCTACACCTACTACAACTATTCTATCTACTACACATCTATAACTACTACAGCTATTCTATCTACTACACATCTACAACTACTACAGCTATTCTATCTACTACACATCTACACCTACTACAGCTATTCTATCTACTACACATCTACACCTACTACAGCTATTCTATCTACTACACATCTACACCTACTACACCTACTACAGCTATTCTATGTACTACACATCTACACCTACTACAGCTATTCTATCTACTACACATCTACACCTACTACAGCTATTCTATCTACTACACATCTACACCTACTACAGCTATTCTATCTACTACACATCTACACCTACTACAGCTATTCTATCTACTACACATCTACAACTACTACAGCTATTCTATCTACTACACATCTACACCTACTACACCTACTACAGCTATTCTATCTACTACACATCTACACCTACTACAGCTATTCTATCTACTACACATCTACACCTACTACAACTATTCTATCTACTACACATCTATAACTACTACAGCTATTCTATCTACTACACATCTACAACTACTACAGCTATTCTATCTACTACACATCTACACCTACTACAGCTATTCTATCTACTACACATCTACACCTACTACAGCTATTCTATCTACTACACATCTACACCTACTACACCTACTACAGCTATTCTATGTACTACACATCTACACCTACTACAGCTATTCTATCTACTACACATCTACACCTACTACAGCTATTCTATCTACTACACATCTACACCTACTACTGCTATTCTATCTACTACACATCTACACCTACTACAGCTATTCTATCTACTATACATCTACACCTACTACAGCTATTCTATCTACTACACATCTACACCTACTACAGCTATTCTATCTACTACACATCTACAACTACTACAGCTATTCTATCTACTACACATCTACACCTACTACAGCTATTCTATCTACTACACATCTACACCTACTACACCTACTACAGCTATTCTATCTACTACACATCTACACCTACTTCAGCTATTCTATCTACTACACATCTACAACTACTACAGCTATTCTATCTACTACACATCTACACCTACTACAGCTATTCTATCTACTACACATCTACAACTACTACAGCTATTCTATCTACTACACATCTACAACTACTACAGCTATTCTATCTACTACACATCTACACCTACTACAGCTATTCTATCTACTACACATCTATACCTACTACAGCTACTACAGCTATTCTATCTACTACACATCTACACCTACTACACCTACTACAGCTATTCTATCTACTACACATCTATACCTACTACAGCTATTCTATCTACTACACATCTACACCTACTACAGCTATTCTATCTACTACACATCTACACCTACTACAGCTATTCTATCTACTACACATCTACACCTACTACAGTATTCTATCTACTACACATCTACACCTACTACAGCTATTCTATCTACTACACATCTACAACTACTACAGCTATTCTATCTACTACACATCTACACCTACTACAGCTATTCTATCTACTACACATCTACAACTACTACACCTACTACAGCTATTCTATCTACTACACATCTACAACTACTACAGCTATTCTATCTACTACACATCTACACCTACTACACCTACTACAGCATTCTATCTACTACACATCTACACCTACTACACATTCTATCTACTACACATCTACACCTACTACAACTATTCTATCTACTACACATCTATAACTACTATAGCTATTCTATCTACTACACATCTACAACTACTACAGCTATTCTATCTACTAACACATCTACACCTACTACAGCTATTCTATCTACTACACATCTACACCTAGCTATAGCTATTCATCTACTACATCTAACCTACTACACCTACGACAGCTGTTCTATGTACACATCTACACCTACTACAGCTATTCTATCTACTACACATCTACACCTACTACAGCTATTCTATCTACTACACATCTACACCTACTACAGCTATTCTATCTACTACACATCTACACCTACTACACCTACTACAGCTACACAGAGAGAGATGTACCTAACCCTAACCCTAACCCTAACCCTGATGGTTTTAGACCAAACTGAGCTCCAGTCGTCTTTTCTCACCCTTTCTTCTCCCGCTCTTTCTCTCTGTCAGCTGATTGGTCGAGGCCGGTACGGCTCGGTGTTCTGTGGTTCATTGGACGAGCGCCAGGTGGCTGTGAAGGTGTTCAGCTCAGCCAATCGGCAGAACTTCCTGAACGAGTGTTCTATCTATTTGCTCCCCCTGCTGGAGCATGACAACATCGCACACTTCATCGCTGCCGACGAACGGCTGGGGGCCGAGGGCAGAGTGGAGTACCTTCTGGTCATGGATTACTACCCCCACGTAAGTACCTTTTACTGGGTTCTACTGGTTCCAGATGGTTGGGGCAGCTGATTCCCTTTGATCTAATGTGACAAACACCAGCTCTGGTCTCCCCCTCTGTGTCCTGGTGGATTATGATGCAGTAATACAGTATATATCTCTCCCTCCATCTCTCTCTCCCTCCATCTCTCTCTCTCTCTCTCTCTCTCTCCCTCCATCTCTCTCCCTCCATCTCTCTCCCTCCATCTCTCTCTCTCTCTCTCTCTCCTCCATC